>NC_021163.2:51380178-51433733 GCF_000331145.2 Cicer arietinum | reverse complement strand
GGGTTGGACGGAAGAACTATGAAAAGAAGGAAAAAAACAGTGACGAGGATGTTTTGGTGAAAATGATGGATTGGGTACAACGTGGACAAGCCATGATCTAAGATTCGTCATTTCATTGGCTGCTATGATTTTGGGGCTTGCTTTGATTTTTAACACTTTCCATAAGATTCTTCCTTACGTGGTTCCTTCATATCCAAATCCTTCTATTTGTCACTCGAGTGACGTGGGTAGAATTACATTCATCGACAAAGATCCTCTTCAATAGATAGAAGTCGCAAAGTTTGAACAAATATTTTAGGATGTCAAATTTTTTAAATTTGAATTGATTAATTACATATAATACTTATTGTATATTAAAATTTTAAGTTACAAAATTATAATGTAAATATATAATTTTTTTACAAATACAACTATAAAAAGATGATGAATTAGATTAAAAAGTTGCACAAATTTAAAAGTGATGAAATTATGGATATAAGATATTGTTTTGGTTCTTATGTTTGAAAAGAAAAAAAATCTAAACAAAAAAGATAGTTAATTTGTTTGAATTTTTATAATTTTTATCACAAAATTAAAACCAAACTAATGAATAACATATTGATTTGATTTAGTTCAATCAAGTTGACATTAAAAAAATTAACATATTTATTTTAAAAATATAATTTTATTTTGAAACACTAGATTTTTTATACTATTAACACAATTACGTAAATACCTTTTAAATTATAATAAGAAAAATAATATATAAATGATTAAAAAATCTTACATACAACACATATTTAAGATAATACTACTAATATAGCCTAATGATTTTATTCAGATATTAGTAGTCGATTTTAAATAAAGTAAAATCATACTCAAATCAAGAGAGATAAAATTTATTTAATTAGATTCAGACTGAACTCGAATATAGAAGAAGAAGAAGAAAATTAATTTAATTGATTTTGAATTTTTATTTATTTATTTATTATATTATTAGTTTGATTTTTATATCTCTAGACGAAACTCAAAACATATATAATTAAAATTTAAGTCGAAAGATATAATATATTTTTTAATTATTATTATTTTTATCATTTTATAAATTGTTTTTATTTATAAAAAAAAATTATTGAGAACATTAGGTGTCCATGGTACCCATGTCCCCACCTAAATCGTGGATATAATGTAACTAAAATATAAAAGAAACTCAATTGAGGAAGAACGTAGACATAGAATAAATTATTTTATTTTTGTATATTGAACTTAAACTTTGAACCATCTATAAGTTTCAAGAGTAACAATAATATAAGTTAATATCTACATTAACGGTTGTTTTATACTTTTTCAATGTGCAATTTATGGACATCCACAAATAATATTACTCATAATACTCTCCATTAGATGTATATTAAAGATACACTTCATAAAAACTTTACTAGAAAAAAATAATAGAGAAGAAAAAAAAAAGTACAATATCATTCGTCCAATAAACTATCTTATTAAAAAATTTACTAAAAAATTATACAAGAAAAAAAATCTTACTAAAATAATCTAATAGGACAAAATCACGGTGAAGGAAAAAGAAAGCACGAACAAATTTATCTCTTGTTCGATAACTTTATTTTAGAAGAAAAGTCACAAGTTTATTGTATATGTAGAGTCAAAGACCTCAAGTAAAACACAATCTTGACTTGCTTCATTTAGTACTAAAGTTTTTGTATCTCTAAGGTTACAAATATATATTTGACTTCATTTCAATATATTTGTATAGGTGAAAACTATATCTTACTAAAACTGACAACAAATAATATACCTCGACATATATAATTATTAAAGTACATTAGTATCTCCAATTGAATTAAGACATGATACTTATCTAGTGACCTCACAATCATTAAAGTACACTCCATATGATATTTGTCCATATAGAAACTTTTAGCACCTTTTCTATGTAAGTTTCTTGATGCACAAACAATACACCTTTAAATACCTAATTTATAATCACAAATAACTCTTTGTCTTTTAGAGTACTTCATCTCAAACTCTTTCTTTATTTAATAAATCAAGTTTTAGAAAACTCTGCACGAGTTCTAATAATATTTGCAACACTTTTCTTAAAAATACATGGACAAATGATGTCATTTTCATATCACTCAATTAGAAAATATTCACCAAGAACATTGCACAATGCACATGTAAATTCTTTCTCTACATAAAGTGACTTATTCGATTTAGTTCAGGAATATCTTCGAAAGTATGTATTGTGTGTCACATGAAAATTAAATCATTTAGTGATTTTAAAACAATTATGAAAATAAAGTGAGCTATGTAACACCATTTTTTTAATTAATTAATTTAAAATCATTAGTTTTGTTTATACTTTTTTTATTAATTTAGTGTGACGATAGTAAGATAATTATTCTTTGGATGTTCAATTATTTGATAAAGTATTTTCATATTAAATAATTTATTATTGGGATTTTTATTATTGACTAATTAAAACTCGTAGAAATATTTGTCTTAGAGTGAACAATGATCAAACCAATTTTGACTAAGTCAAAATTGAATCACCCACACTACTATTTTTATAACTATATTTTATAACATTTAGTTTATATTGTGTCCATTCAAATGTATAACTAGCAAGAATAAATACATGAATGCCAATTAATTCTTAATGGTTGGTCATTGAATGACATTATTCCAATTTAATTCCTTATTCATGTGTGCAATTAAACTCAATGAAGAGAATTATTCATTCTCTCATGAGCTCTATGCCTCCTTTATTAGTCACATACACCTCTCCTTCTTAGGACACGATTAACTTGCAGTAGAGGAAAATAAGTCATAATCACTTACACGTCATTACCAACACTACATTTATCTAAAATATTTTCTAAGTCACTCAAACAACCATCCTTACATTCCCTCGCATTCTGATCGAAGCTATAAACTTTTATTCATCTTGGTGAGATTTTCGAGGGCTATATAGTGGTACGTGGAAGGAAAGCGTCTAAGGTAAGGGCTTTTTCCCCATGTAGAGTTAGGCTAGATATTAAATTAGCGATTCATAAGATATTGATATGATGTCTGGATGTCTTAAAAGAAAAATGTCGATTTTATTTTCGTCGTAAAGAAATTAACTATCATGCTTTGATTGTTTATTTTGAGTAATATCTCTATTTTGATGAAATTAATTATAGAGTTATATTTTTATTATCATACCTTGATCAATATGTTTGTTGTGAAAACGTTCAATGTCATACATATTTTAGAGTACTTAATTATAAAGTTATAATTTTTATAATGATATAATTATTAACATGTTTATTATGATGTATTTAATTTTAATTCTTGACTCTTGAGTATTTAAATTTTAAAACTTGACTCTTATGAACAATATATGTGTCTTGATGAAATTGATGAGAATTTTATATTTTTTAATTTTAACGATATGAGGAAATTGATTATTGAATGCATTAATGAATAATTCATTTTTAGAATGCGGAAAATTTTATAGTAAAAGGAATAAAATTTATGTTGTTATTGTATTCTTGGTGATATGAGTTTTAATTATTATCAATAACACGTAGTGATTTTTGAGATAGTTGTTCACATTTGATGTGTTGAAGTTATTGAGTTCTAACCATGAACATCCATGATAACATAAATTTGATGTTTTATGAAATTAATCTGGAATAATTTGACTTTGTGGTTGCCTAAGTGGCTGGTAATCTGTGGTTTGAATAGTTTTCTTTGTGGTTGTCTAAGTAGCTGGTTATTTGTGTTATGGTTTTTCTTTGTGGTTTCCTAAGTGGCTAGTGATTTGTACATTTCGAACATCATTATCATTGTCATGACATACCATATGCATCTTTGTGGACGCCTTAGTGGCTGATTTAATTTTCCCCATTAGTATGGGTGACTTCTGTGTGGACACCTTAGTGACTGGCTATATCCGGATCATATATGTTTAGGACATGCATAATTTGCATACATTTTATTGCCATTGTTATTTTTATATAATTATTTGTTCTAAGGTGAGTTACTACTTGTTATTTAGATGCATTTTATAATTTTTGATACACCTTACGAATTATAAAAATCAATTTCTCTAAATCTTTTATTACAAAAAGATTTTATATTTATATTTTATGGTTGTTAACTTATTATTTGGTCTAATTTTTCTGTGGGATGAACTGACCCCTTACACCAACATTTAGGTACTAACGATATCGAAGAGTTGCATGAATGACGTTTGCTTGGCGCACGCGCGTGGGAAAAAGGGGTACTTTAATAAAATAATAATAATGCTTGTAGTGATAAGACCGTTGTGATACAATTTTTAAGTTTATTTATTTTTTATCGTCGATTTTAAATAGAAATGTGGAGGCGGGGTCCTTCCGCTAGAAAAAACTTGAATTATTCTATTTTTAAGTGAACATTTTCTACAATTAGTAAATTGTCTTTACAAAAATAATAATATTCGATAAATTGAATTGTGTTATTTCTTAAAATGAAATCAAACTATTTACTAGAGAAATTTTATTGATCATATGATGGACTAATTTAAAAAAAAAAATTTAATGTCATTTTTGAAAGAAAATAAATATCTTTAAGTAATGTCTTGGATCAAAATCCAGGGCGTTACAATGTGGTATCATAGCACTAATTCTCTGACCTTGATGGGATGGGACGTTTCGTGTATGTCGCATGTTTTTTCTTGTGATATGTTACTCAGGTTAATTGTATAATTTTCTAATTATTTGAGTTTTACTAATTATTTAAATGTCTATTATGTGTATTAATTATGTAACCTTCTTGAAAATTGAATTTTATTAATTACTTAAACTTTTATTAAGTTATTAATTGTGTAACCTTCTTGAATTTGAATTTTTAAGAATTACTTAAATTCCTATTAAGTACCATTAAATATGTTAATTGTTTGGTTTTCTAATTATTAAATTTTACTTAAATTTCTATTATGTGTCATCAATTGTATAACCTCCATGTTTTTTGTCATTAAATATATATTTTAAATATTTGTTTTAACAGTGTTATTTAAAATTTTCAAACCTGAAATCTTAACTACTTGCATGCTTTTATTGACATTGTCTTTTATATTTTATTTAAGTTGTTACATTTTATAATCTTTATGATTTTTACTTGTTCATCGTATGATTGTTTTATTTTATTAATTTTAAACTCTCTACTTCTTTTTATACTAAGGGTTTGATTTTTTAACTATTTTGTGTCATTAATGACTTAAATTTCAATTATGTGAATTTAATTGTCTAATTTCTTTGAATAATTATGATGAAAAATATGTTTTAAATTCTTGATCCTATGATTAGAAATAATTTTAATCAAGCAATAAACATTTATGATTGTATGATATTGTGAATTATGAGTTTATTACCACGATTTAAAATTATTTCAATCTAAATCACAAAGTAACTGTTGAGCTTTCATCATGTGATCTAAATGTATGTAATTAAAGACAATGTTCTAAACCCTATATTATGTATAATTGTATGATCCCCAAAATAGAAGGGAAGGATAATACATAAAAAGTTGTGTTGGAGGGATTCTAGCTAAGGAAATACTTGGTTTTTAAGTGGTCCATTCACCAACCTCTCTTTCCTGGGAACCCCTCCAAAGAACGACTTGATGTATAATCCGAACCTACTATATAGTGTTCAATAAAAGACTTTTGTACTACCCAAAAGTTAAAATTACGTTATAATATTTTACTAATTAGATAATTTTAGGAAGCGTTATGGCTCGTCGCACAAACCGATCGGATCCCCAAGGAAGAAACGACATGACTGAAGCAATCCAAGCCATGAATGCAATGGCCGCAGCAATGGCCCAACAAGCTGCGATCCAGGCTCAACGAGATGCACAGAGGGATAAGAGGGATGGAGCAGCCAGTGCAGCAAGAGCCTTGAATGAATTTTGTCAACAAGATTTGCCTAAATTCAAAGGGGAACATGACCCGACAAGGTTGATCTTTGGCTGCAAGAAATCGAGAAGATCTTCGAGATCTTACACTGCCCTGACAATGCGAAAGTAGAGTATGCGACCTATTTGATGATTGGTGAAGTTGAATACTGGTGGCGAGGTGCGAAGAAAATGATGGAAACAATTCATGAAGAGCTAACTTGGGAGGCTTTCAAGAATAAGTTCCTAGAAAAATACTTCCCGAAAAGTTCTAGGGCTGAGAAGGAGGCCCAATTTCTGAAGTTGTATCAAGGGAATCTCACGATAGCGGAATATGCGGCAAATTTCGAGTCCCTAGCAAAGCACTTCCGCTATTTCCTAAATCAGATAGATGAAGAATACATGTGCGAGAGGTTTGAAAGCGGGCTTACGTATGAGATTAAGGAGTTAGTGGGGCCCTTGGAGATACGCCAATATCAAGTGCTAGTGGAGAAATGCAAGAAAGTGGAGCAGATGAAACAGAGCCGCATGTACTATATACCAAAGTATTCTATTTTTATACTCACTTACAAGTCGCTTTTGCAAATGACGATTTTCTTAAGGAAGTTCGAGTTTGCAAATATGACTTCCTTTAGAAATTTTTAAATTTTTTTTTATAAAATTAACAAATATATATATATATATATATATATATATAATTAATATTATTCATAAAAAGATAAAAACACAAATTTTAAGTTGCATAGATTGACTAGAGTTCACTGTAACATTTGGACAACGTTTTTGAGTATGACTAGTTAACTGAGACAGTTTGCATTTTCTTGACACTTTTTCAAATGCAGACTACGTCGGTTAACTGATCATACTCGAAAATATTATCCAAATTTTACAGAGAACTCTAGTCAATCAATGTAATATATATTTTTGTTGTTGTTAATTTTTGAAAAATTGAATTTTTTTTATGAAAAATTTCTTAAGAAAGTTGTTATTTACAAAGACGACTTGTAATTGAGTGTAAAAATGAAATATTTTGGTATCTACTTTTGAAAAGAAAGTATTTTAAAAATTTTTTTAGAAAAAAAGAGTATTCGAAAAAAAAACCCCGAAAAACCGACTCTATCTCTAATCAGTTAAATATCAAACATAAACCCGCTCAAAACAAAAATCATAATTGAACATCAAAAGAAAAAACGATGAATATATCAATTAACAATAAAAGTGGGGAACTCAAAATTCAAACCAATTTACTTGAGTATCTAAGATTGACAATAGTTTGTCTTCCATGGTCATCACCAATGAACAAGCTTCAACAACAATAATTTGATATAAGCAAACCAAATGAAGTTACAAACAAGACAAAACTATCTAAGTATTAATAACTCTCAAAAATTGATTTCTCAAATTCCCCCTTCATTTTTTGTTCTATACTCTATAGACAAACAACTTCGTGTAAACTTAGAGGTCTCTATTCCACTCTTAAAACCCTCTAAATCAACCGTTCAAAAGAGGCATTATCCAAAGTGAGGGAAGATCACGAGTTGGTAACAACAACTATAACAATCCGACCTTTATCATTATTGATACTATTAATCACGATCTTCTTGTCTGGAGATAAGTACCGTCGTCCATTCATTCTCACTATCAATTGAGCTGCAACTCAATTGGTGGGAGCTTCAACTCAATTGATGGGAATGAATAGACGATGATAGTTATAATGCTTCATTTCACGATATAGATAAGTCAAATGATTGTTAAATCTGAAAATTAACCAACTTTTAAAAATTTAACCCAATGAAGTCAACTAATGCTAAATTCAGATAAAATGTTAAGCCCATATAAAAATTATTTAGGTCAAATATAAAGCATCTAAAATCAATCTATTGTCACACAAGAATATATCAGGTATATTTATAGGGATGAAGAATGATTAAACCTTGCTAGTTACCTATTAACATTTTGGAGAAAGTAGAAACCTCCAAAAAAGAAGTTCATGTTGTTGCACCTACGCCAGAAGTCAAGCACCACCACAAAGGAAAATGAGGTCAATACTACTACCAAGAGGTAGAGGAATAATGTTTTAGTAGCTACTAGTACGAAAACATGAACTCAACAAGATGAGATCAATGATGATGTCATGATTATCATGAAGGTAATGGGAACAATGAAGAGAAGGTATTTGTTGTGTGTTCTATCAATTGTGCAACTATACATGTAACACAACGTTTTCTTTGATTTTGTATATTATTTGTGTAATTGTTTCTGATGTGTTGAGACATTGTGAAGTGTAGGATGAAAAGTATAACTTTAAAATATTAAAAAAACATGTTAAGAATAAAAAATAATAAGACCGAGTCAACAACCTTTGACTATTTTTAGCACGACGAAAATATAGTATCGTTGTTCGAAACAAAGTTAACGAGACATTATGAGAAATTCTCATGTCGTAGTGCAAAATGTTGTCATCACAAAGCAACACACTTGTAATTTTCTCATTTAGATATGCCAACTCGACGTGAAAATTAATACATTAATCGTACAAAATTGCATGTAAATATAAATCATAGTGGTGTATCTTTGATCTCGCCAAATGGGAAATCCAACTCAATCCTCTTGGATAGCATAGGGACACAAACCACGGAAGTGAGATGAGTTTAAAAATATAATTTGGTATATAAAACAAATTTTTAAATACACTATCTATACAAAAATATTTAAGATATAATTTAGGTGCTTCAATAAAGATAAAATAAATTATTTCTAATAAATTTTTGTTTATATTTTATTTGATTAAAAGATGTTTTAAGGTATAGTATATATTGAAAAAAAAATATGCTAAAAAAAATACAAAAGAGACTATAATTTATAATATAACATACTAATATTAAAAAATATATAAATTTTTGGGACCATGACCTTTTGTATCCCTTCTAGCTCTGCCCCGGCGTAGAGATCACACTTTCTTTTAGAGTTGCAGTCTTATATGCTTCATCTTGCAGATTAAAATCTAAAATAAAAGACAAATACTTGAAGCAAACACATAGGAGGTAAGATTCTCATACAATTTATATATAAATGTAAAATAGACAAATAATATGTCATACACACTCATATCAATCATACTTTAATACAACTCTCATATCGTCTATTTAAGAGAGATAAAAGTCAAAGAGAGGAAATGGTATAGTATAGTCTAAATAAAATAGGAGTATGATAGATTATATTTTGTACTAATTTAAATAGATATGTTGGAATATAGGCTTTCCGTAATTAAGATCTTCTATCTTTCCAATTTTAATTTTTGAAAATTGAAATAATTGAATTTTTGTTGTTTAAAAGTTTATTTTGAGATTTCTATTTTTTCATATAATTGATTCCTGTAGAGATTCTAATATTTTTGTTTGTCCGTTATTTTTGAATTTATAATTAGTTAAATAATTCAAAAAAATACATCTTGTTGTCAGATATTTTTATTGTTAATTTGACAAATGTACAGTAACATATTTGTAAAATATGTTTTTTTTCTAAATTTGGAATTGACTATGGCCATTATTATGTGTACATATTATATGTACATATTTCTCTTAAACTTTTTAATTGGTCATTATGCATAAATTTATGAATATTTATTTATTAAACTATTTGAAAATTTGAAAATTTTGATTGTTTTTAAGTTTCCAATTTCAAAATTTATGAAGACATTTTATTTAATGTCTATTATTGTATTTATTTTCCATTTTGTGTGTGTAAAGATTAGTACTAGTGAATGAACTTTGATGAAGTATAGGGACATCAAAATTTCTAAAAGATATTTTATATAATGTCTATTATTGTATTTAATTTTTATTTTAAGGGTTTGTTTGATAGACAAGTTAAGAGACATAATAATAATAATAATAATAATAATAATAATAATAATAATAATAATAATAATAATAATAATAATAATAATAATAATAATAATAATAATAATAATAATTTATCATATTTTTTTAGATTTTAATGTTTGACATGCTATAATTAGTTAATTTATAACTCTATCCTATCTGGTCTCTTTAATTGAAATTTCTATGATGAATATGAGTTGAATTAGAAACCAATAGAATATAAGATCATTAATTTATTTAATTACCCTTCAATTAATGACGGCAATACTGAAATTTGCATGTTATTTTCTGTTACTTTACTTTCACATTATCCAATTTTGGCTGCATAAAGCTTGTGCCGGTTTGATAGACATCATAAGAAAAATAATATGATATATAATTTAAAATATTTAAAATTAAAATTTATTAAAATTAAAATAAAATAATAGAATTTAATATCAATAATTAATAAAAAAAAATATGCATGATTTATGACAATAGTAGTTTTGTCATTTTATATAATCTAATAAATTATTATTCAAAATTATAAAATTCTGAATATTAATTTAAATTTTAAAATAAATATAATTTCTTACATGAGTAGTTTTTTTATTCAGATATAATATATATATATATATATATATATATATATATCATATCTTTATTTACATTCTAACAAATAAAATATAACTATTTGGTTATTCATGATTTTTTTTTTTAATTTAAATTGTTTATTTAGTAGTGTCAATGAATAGTTTTAACTTTTAAATATAAAATTATTTCATTACTTATTTGATTTTTTAATGTTTATTTTGTTAATTTATAATATTTAAAATATAATAATTTTGTTTTAAAACTATACTATGTAATTGTTCACAATGATAATTTTTTTAATTTAAATATAATACATATTATATCATGTCATGACGAGATGTGTATCATGACAAAATAAGATGTTATCCTATTGGTTATTATGTGTGTATCAAATACATAATATGATAATGTTTATCATGTCACTATCCTATCTTATCTTTACCCAACTTTATATTTCTCCATCTTATCATCTGCATCCAACGGGAACCTAAAATCATCAGAGAATTTTATTTTGTGTTTAGATAATTACACAATTATTTTATTTAATGCCTATTATTGCATTTAATCTTCATTTGTATATATTTAGAGAATTGAAAACATTTATTTTCTAGATTTATTCCATTATTTAAGAAAATTATAATTATTGTTAAATTGTTTTTGAAAATTAATATAATTTTTATTTGAATTATATCAACATTAAAAAAGTGACTAAAAAATATTGAATTAAAAAAATTATACATTATAAAAAGTGAATACATAAAGGGAGGGGTTAAAAAAAAAGTTGTTTATGGCGGTGTAATTGGAATTTTAAATTTGGAATCTTCTTGGATTATTACAATTTCATTAAATTTTTTATTTAGATTTTTTGTTGTTAATTTTTATTTAAATTATATTATTTTAGTTAGAATATATACGAGTGACACATAACCATATTTTTTTATGTTGAAAAATTCAAAAAAACATAAATTTTTGAATATATTTTTTTTAAATTTTAAAATTCTTATTATTTTTAATTTAATTATCTTGACATTCAAAAATTAGTTTTTTTAGACTAAAAAAATTAGAACATTAAAATAAATAAAATTATAAAAAAATAAAAATAAAGACATAAGGGGGAGGATTTAAAAATTCAAATTAAAAATCTATTTATGAAGGTGTAATAAATCTAAATTGAAATTTATAATCTTTTTTAGTATTCCGATTCAATAAAATTCCTTATTGAGACTTTTTTTGTCCGTTATTTAGATTGCTTTTACTTGTTACATTTTATGTCTTTAAATTTAAATAATAATATTTCAGGTAGGTTCTACATAAATGTAATTAATGTTGAATAATTATTTCACGATGGAAGTCAGTCCCAAACAATATTTGTTTAATTGCACGGCCACACTTTATTTTCCATAGTTCTTCTTTCTTCTTTGTCTATATGTCTATAAGAAATGAGTGATTTAATATAATTTTTTCTTAAATTGTGATTTCGTCCGCCAAGTGTAACATTATTTTGATTTTTTATCTTGTTACGGTGATCATTTGATTTAGATTAATAAATTAACTTTAATCCAATACATATACAATCAATGATTTTGACTTTATCAAGGTTACAACTTTGGAGGTGTAGGTAATATGAATGCTGTGATTTTTTTTTTTTGTATTCGTCCTTATATATTTGGTTTTAGCGACTTTAAATTATATTGTTCTTAATCGATGTAATATTTATCAATTTGAATTAATGAATATCGTTATTCACTAAAACAAAAATGATTTTGAGGAAGCTACGTGATATGTTCAAATTTATATAATTTTTTTAACTAAATAATTGAAGTCAAGTAATTAATAAATTTAAGTTAAAAATGAATCGTTTGAGAGAAACATAGTATAATTCTTATTTAACTAATTAAGGAAGATCAAACTGACTAATCGTAATGATTAGTATATGAACATTAAATATAGAGAAACTTTTATTTATATATTATTTTATTTTATTCGTCAAATAGTTAATAAATAACAAATAATTGAGGTCAAATAGTTAATAAATTTAAGTTAAAAATGAACCGTTTGAGAGAAACATAGTTTAATTCTTATTTAACTAACTAATTAAGGAAGATTAAAAAGACTAATCGTAATGATTAGTATATAAATATTAAATATAGAGAAACTTATATTTATATATTATTTTATTTTATTCGTCAATCAATATAAGTTTCCAAATAAAATATATTTGTAATGTTACACATTAAGAGTATGACTAAGTTGTCCGTCGCCTGAAACAACTTCTGGATTCCAATGAAAGCATTCTATAGATCCAGCTTTTATCTTACATGGCCCTGATTCTTTTACTACCCAATTACAATGTTTTTCACAATCATCTTGATCTCGGGTTTCAACATAAATGTCAAAATGGTGAAATCCAGTAATCCATGAAAAAGAACAAAAATATAAGGATCTTCGTATAAAGGGTCTAGGCCGAAAAGTAAAGTCATAACTTTCGCCAGTGTGTAGAGCTCGAAATCCAAAATCGGTATTTTTGTCTTTACAATCAACACCAAGTTGCAAACCACCGGTTAAGTTATTGGTAACATGTACGGTTAGTTTGGGAAGGAACAAGCTTTTAGTTTCCTTGACCTGCAAAGCACCAATAAACGTTAGTAACATAAAAATTAAAGACAGAAATTTTGGACTGGTAACCATCTTTTATCGCCCAATAGATTAATTAGGTGAATGATAGTGAGACCTGTGACCAATTTCTTGTTATATAATACTATCGAGCCGTATGAAAGTGGACACCTTTTTTTTTCCACAATTAGAAATTTTAATTAATTATTCATTGCTTTTATATGGTTATAATACAATTTTTTTTAGTCAAGAGCACTGGAAGAGTTTTACCCAATGTCTTTAATAATTTTTTTAATAAAAATAATTTATAAAATAATTTTAATATATTAATTAAAAAATATGTTATATTCTTTTACTTTAAATTTAAATTATAAATATTTTGAATTTCGTCTAAAAATATAAAAATCAAATTAATAATATTAAAAAAAAATTTATCCTAATAACTCTTCTAATGAATACATTACATTACATCTTTACTCAAGGGGTTATAATACTTAATACATGTAAAAAAAGAATATTGTATCGCATCTTATTATACAGTCAACGTAATACTCATTTTTTGAAACTATTACTATTTTATTTATTACAATTTTTTTGGTATTAAATAATTTATTTATCTATTATATTGCACTGTAATTTATAATAGTATTTTTTAATAAAATATTTTAAATTATTACTACATTTATTTAATTCATTTTTGATAAAATCTATTTTGTTTATAACTACCTCTAATGTTTAAATTATCACTTTGTTCTCCAATAAATAAAAGTAGTTCAAAATATATAAACAATTATTATATATTAAATATTTTAAAATAATATAAAATACATTTATTAATGTTATAATTTAATAAAGTGTTTTAAAATAATTATATTCAAAATTTATAAAATATATTGTTTAAGAAGTATCATTACAAAGTGTGCATGTTTTTCACCATATTTAATTACAACCATTATTTGGTCAAAAGTAATAATTATAATCAATCTATTTGTAGAAGTTAATGGTTGAAAATATAATGCAATAAAATAATCAAAATAATTATTAAATATTACATTGATTTATTTATATACATTGTCAATTTACATTGACGATAAATCTCAATCATTCAATGTTTAAATGTTTGACTTTTATGATAATCACTTTAAAAATAATAGACATGAGTGATTGTTGTAACACCTCAAATTTTGTATTAAAATATTTTAGTAATATTATGACGCCCTAGATTTCTTATTAAAATACTTTAGTAATATTATGATAAATTATTACTATAGGTGTGTTTGTTGTGGTGTTATAACTTTCTATGTGGTTGCCTTAATAATTTACTAAATTTTATTTGTGTATTATTAATATTAAATCTATTTATTTAGTTTTAGAATGTAAGTGTTTGAATTATATTATAACTTAAAAAGAAAGACGTATGACAATAGTTAAGCGGGCCTTTATGCCTTAAAAATCATCATTTCTCCTATTAACATATTTTAGGTTTCTTATATTTGTTTTGCACCTATAGCCTTCTCCTGACATATTCTAGGTTTCTTATATTTGTTTTGCACCTATTGTAAAAACTAAAACCTTATTTTCTTCTACAGCGCTGTCGCATTCCTCGTGCAAACTTTTTCCTCTACCTCCAATTAATAGAAACATGATAAGCCTATAATTATATACCTTATGATCTAGTAAGCCAATATATACGGGAACACACAAGAAAAAGGCTACACGACAGTGTTACACATTAGTGTCCAATGCTAGTTTTAATTTTCATAAAATTATTTTGGCCGTTTTTTATTTTATCGATTATTATTGTTGGATTAAGGAATCAAATATATATTTTTCATCTTCTCCATAAAATCTTTCATTTGTTTCGATTAGTTTCTCATTATTCTTAAATTATTGTCAGACATTTACAGTTTGTGTCACTATTAGTTGAGTTTTCTTTGAATGATTTGTTTACTGTCTTTTTATTGTTTATTTGATAATTCATGATCATGATTAAAATAAAATAGCAAATATATTTTATTGATTATTTATATTCTGTTTGAATATCAATTATTTATAGAATAAATTTTAATCATAAAAATAATGTGTTTTCAATTGAATTAGTAAACTTGGTTTGCAAAGGTACCATAGCACACTATGGTCTAAAAATATAAATCTTGTAAATTTCAAAAACAATTAGTTTCGGTTATTCCACAGTTCACAATATTAGTATTCTTTAATACTATATAAATACTATAATTAGCATATTTGTTTCAGCACAATACATTGAGTTTAAATGAATAAAATTAAATTAATCTTTTAACCAAAAAATATTAGTTCTTGTTGAATTAATATAATTTTTCTGACATTCCTCTATTGTTTTGTCTTCAAATTCTCTTTTATATGAACATGTGCAATTATATTCTCTATCTTATATTAAAAGTCTAAATTGCTTACTTTAGTTTATTTTCCTTATAATTTGAAATTGTTCATAGTGTTCATTAAGTGGTAAATGAATAAGATTAGTTTCATTACTTGTGATACACACACACACACACACACACATATATATATATATATATATATATATATATATATATATATATATATTACCTATCTAAATATCCTATATATATATAGTTATTATTTTATAATTATGTTTGGTTTTTTTTATTTATATATTTTTTGTGTACAATTAGTAAATATTGTATAAATAATTTATATGTATTGGTTGTGGTGTTGCCTTATTACCTTGTGGATTATTAAAGACGACGGTTAACGAAGACATGATAAATTAAATAAGAAGATTCATTTTTTGGATGAAGATCGGTTTCGTTGGACAAAATCTTCAATCGAGGTAAGGGGTGATTGATATTTGGTTCAATTTAATTAGTATAAAATAATGTGGGATGAACATGAATGCCGTAATTTTTTAGAGATTCATCAGAGACTTACTACGTACGGTCAAGTCCTATTGAGTAATAATAATTAATTTAATAACATATAAATGGTAATAGCGAGGACTAAAATATAATTTAGAAATCTATAGAATTGTCGTGAATTAATTTATATCAATATTGTGTGTTATTTGATTTTTCGAAACCTTATACTAATTGTTATTGTATGAATGATGTGTATTTGAGTGCTCTTGTCTATTTGATTGAAATTGTGATATTACTTGTCTATTTGATATGAGATAGGTGTTTTAGATTTTGGAGTAAGGATTATTTTATCATCATATAGAGAGGGTCGGACAAACCTAGTGATTCGAAGAAGTACAACTGAATGAGTCTGATCATGGAGGGCTACAGTCGAACTGTAAGGTAAGACTGACAGACCTATGAGGTATCTCTGGTGGGGAATTCCTAAGTGGATTAGTGGGTTATTCCTTAATGTCGGGAGCTACCGTGCAACACAAGAGTACCCCGACCGTCGCGTATATGTGTCTCGGGTTAAGTTGAGGGGATCTATGAGGACTTGGCCATTTATGAATTATCCGTCCATTCCTGTAGTGACATAGTTTCAAGCCTCCTAACAAGCACTTCAAAGTAGAATGGTACCAAATGATGAAGAAGTGTAGAGTATAAGACATGCATCGAATTGCATCCTAGTGACTGTTTTATTGTGATTGATTTGGATAAACTTCAATATTATGTTATTGAAGGTTTTGAATTATATGCTATGATGTAATATTGTATCAATTTTATCCATTGCGTATTCCTCTCACTTATTTTATACTATTACATAATTTTGAAACTCACTCCATTCGTTGTTTGTGTTTGACTGACTTGCCCATGCGTTTGCGAAATCACAATTATTACAGGTTAGACAATCTTGAAGTTCAAGTTTGGGATAAACCTGCTCTTATATGTAATACCAAGAATGAAATTTATAAACTGTATTTTACTCATTTAACTAGAAAAAATTATTAGTAGTAGTAATTTTTGGAATTAGATCAATAAATTATAACTAAATCTAGTTTATTGGGATTACATTTTTTTATTTGGAAAATTAAGTTTAAAATGTTATGTATATACTTTGGAAAATGTGATAACTTAAATTATTGTGAAAGTTTTTATTTCTTTGGAAAAAAATTTATTTATCCGCTGCATATATATACTATTTTAGAGTTTAAGTGTCACCTTTGTGGCTGATTATACCCTTTTGTGAGGGCTTTTGACCTTCACAAAATGCATGATTTCTTGTAGTGGAGGTAGGCTTACCTCAATATGAAATAATGGTCCTAGACTTGCAAGTTTTGTCCCTTATTGGAGAAGAAAATAAATAAATAAATTAGACCATAATATAGTCATAATAAAAGCAACAAAATTAAAAAATAATGGATAATGACTAATACGAAAAGAGAAAATTATATATAATAAAATATCAAAATAAAAATGTGAAATGTTTGTTCTCTCTAAAATAAGTGTACATTCATTTTCATAAATACTTCCTCCGATCCTTAATATAAAAAGAAAAAACATCAAAACCAATGAAATTATTTGTTATGGTAACCTTTTGGACATTTTTCAAATATACCATCACAGAAAATTGTGGTCCATTGAATGTATCAACTAATATTAAAAATATATACATTAAATTTAAATGAAAGTAAAAATCATTTCAGCAATAAGTACTTCTCAAAAGTTGTGAGATTTTTATGTAAATAAGACTAAAAAAATCTTCCAAAAATCTTCTTATAATAAAGACTTGAGAAAGTACATACTAAGAGGTCTTCACAAAAAACCTTTCTGCTATATCGTCAAAACACCTAACTTGGCATTGTTTTAGCCACTATAATCAAAAAAATAATCTCTTAATCTTTTATTTTTAAATCATATAACTCATATATACTAAATATTTCTGCTTAATTGTCTATAACACTATCTAACAAGAAAGCTTCTAATAATCCACCGTTATCAAATTCATCTATAATTTCTCACATATATCAAATTTTATCTATTCTAAAATATACAATTAATGCATTTTTACGTATTCTAAAATGTGCATTCAATTACTACAAGAAAACTCTGATTTTGTGACGGTCAACAGCCCTCACAAAAGGAGGAAAACAGCCACGACAAACATATTTGTGGCAGTTTAAGACAACTATAAATAACTCAGTCACAAAGTTTTGTGGCGGCTAAAACGACCACAAAAGTTGGTTTTGTGGTTAGCATTTTTGAGGACTTAAGCTCTCACAAATTTGTAACAGAAAAGTCCGCCACAAATTCTCTCTTTTGTAAGGGCTTAGTCCGTCACAAATGATAAAACTATTAAAAAAAAACTCAATTTGTGAGGGTTTAGGCCACCACAAATGGGTGACTTTATTATATTTTTTTATTTATAAAATTCAAAATTAATATTATATATAAAAATTAATATTTATATAATATAAAAATTGAAAATTTTAATTTAAATTAAATATTATATATAAAAAAAATATAATTTAATATTAATTAAATTATTACTACTAAACAAAATAAAATATTCCAAAATTAATAAATTATATCATAAAAACCAATAATAAAACCTACCATAATTAAATAATAATGTATAATATATTCATACAAACAAAAAATAAATATAGAAATAAGATAAAAAAAAATATTTGTAAGGAGAAAAGTAGAAAGAAAATTTGGAGAGAAGGTAGAGATAAAATTTAAAGAGAAGGTAGAAATGAGAAATAAGATAAGAATGATATATATAGAGAGAAAAAAGGCATTTGTGGTGGCCAAAGGGGCCCGAAAATGCCAATGGTACTATTGCTTTTGTGGCGGCTTAAAAATTCAGAAAATGTTGCCTTTGTGGCGACCAATACACTAAGAATGTTTCAATGGGCTGATTTTGTGGCGGTCTAAGTTCTCACAATGCTCCAACGTTTTGATTTTATAAGGGTATATGTTATCACAAAATCATGTTGATAAATTCAATCAATTAAGTCTGTTTTGAGGGTATTGGCCGTCATAAATTCAAATAACTTTTCCCTCCAATAATTTTGTGACCATATTTGGCCGCTACAAATGTTATAATCAATCAAAAAAAATATTTTTGATTTGTCAGGGCTTTTTCAGCCACAAATAACAAACAATTTGAATTTTAATATTTATGAGAGTTTTTTCGATCAGTAATTTGTGAGGTTTTTTTTGTCACAATATTTTTTTAAGTTGACCACAAATTTAAAGTTTTCTAGTAGTGAATACATTCCCATTAACTTAAAATCAGTGTTTGCTCATATTCACAATTGACATATAGTCTTCCATCCTTGGAAATTTACACCACTCACCCAACATTAATTACACCAGCTGTCCATATTAATTACATAAAACATTTGTTAATTGCATATGTCACCCAACTTATTTATTGGCTTTTCTCCGCTGATATTATATTACACGGTTTTCCATTATAATTAGCTTTGATTCATTAACCAATATAACAATTAATGTAATAATAATTTATGTAACTTTCTAGCCATAATAATTTATGTAACTTTCTAGCCGTCAAACTCATGTGTAAGTTATGTCTATATAATTTTCTATTGTAATTAGTGTTGGTCCACCAATTTTCTCCGTTGAAAAAGTAAGCATTCCTTTCCTCCGCTCACAATACGTACTTAAATTCCTATTAAGATTAGCACTGGTCCACTCTTAAATTCCCTTTCTCTCTCAGGTAAGTATAACTGCTACCCTACTCCTTAAACCCATCTTAAGATTTTTGTTAAGGTTATAGATCACTTAACGTCTTGCTCAATATTTATCATTTGCATCTTATTCTTAAATACAAATTTCTATAAATAAAAAATAAAAAAAATTACATATGAGAACACACCAATGAATGACGACACCAATGAGAACATTCTACCATTCAATAACCATATAGATAGATAATTCGGTTTTAATAAATCATGAGGCTATTACATATGTACATGTACCTGAATGTGCGAACACGAGAATAAGAGTTGAATTGTGTTTGTCTAAGTTGAATTTTTTAAAATTATTTATTCAAGAAATGGTTTGGGTTTGATGATTTTAACTAAAATAAAGGTTGTGACAGTCAAACTTAAGTAATCAAAGGCAACAATAAAATAAAGAGTGCAGAAGGTAAAGTGACACAAGCAGATTGTCACCACCAACTTGGTAGGTCCATCCAATTCCTTCTCTTAGAAGGATTTAACCACCAAGTCAAATTCTTAAATTACACAACACCTAACCCTACAAGTTAATCTACTCAAAACAACCTGACACCTACAAACTTTTTGAGGCAAACAAACACCTTGATCCTACAAGTCAAGTCTTCTCCACAAAAATTTAAAACCACAAATTGTTGAAAGCAACAACATCTTGACCCTATAAGTCAAGTCTTATTCACACAACATGAAAACCGCATATTGCTTGAGGAACACTAAAGCCACTATCGGATTGGGTTACACAAATTTGGAACGAATTGTGTTTTGCTTCTACTAAGTAGAGTGTTACAATTTATTTCTCAAATTAAAACACTTAGAAAATATTGCTTTGAGCATGTACTTCTCTAGAACTTAAACATTTGAACTTTGAATACTTAGGAACATTGAGCTCTCAATAGTTTTTATGAATTGTATAGATTTATGAGTTCGTGTTTTCTTCTTTTGCCTTGCGTATCTATTTATAGAATAAATTAGGGTTTCACTTTTATCCATGTAAAATCTGAATCATATATTTCTTGTGAACAAATTCTAAATGTATCTTTCTGTGAAGAAATTATGAGTGTATCTTCTTTTAAATAAGTTTGAGTGTTTCTCCTTGTGAATAACTATAAGTGTATCTTCTTATGAATAATTCCGAGTGTATCTTCTTGTGAACAAACTATGATCATAATTTTTTGTGAATAACATTTTGATCATATCTTCTTGATTGATTGGAGTGGGAATGGATTTGGGCTTGCTCTTGAATATTCAACAATTCTGATTCGGCTAAGTCTTTTCTTCAGAATAAATTATTTCAATCAGAGTTGTTGACTTTCCATTAGAGATATTGACTTTTGTTATTGGAGTGAGATGTTGTGTTTCTTGGATATTAAAAGTATGACATAATTGTGTGACTTAGAATTAGTAGCTTTGGGAAGATCATATTGTTGAATCATCATAGTTAATACAACATTAGAGGCTTCATAACAGAGACAATATTTTTAGTGAGTTGCAATTTTTGATTAGCAAAATATGAACTTTGAATACATGCCTTGAAGAATCTCTCTAGAGTTAATAATAGCTTATCGCTTAAAATCTTATACCTTAAAATATGTACACTAAAATACTATTATTTATAGAAAAATATATCAAATATAATATTTGTTATTTATATTACTTACTAAGTCAAATATGTACTAGATAAACACATAATAGAAAACACCCATATAATAAAAATTAGTCACAAAATTTATCAACATATATTCTAAAATAGTTTTAACACCAAATTAATTATCTAAAATCCTATTTCCTTAAGAAAATATTTATTATAAAATTTGGAGTGTTACAGTGGTCATATGAAAAATAAAAATATTTTTAATAATTAACATGAGTTAATGGCTGTTCATGGATGGTGATCATTCTAAATAAAAACCATTTTCCAATCATTAGTATATATTAATTGTTTGGTCTGCTTATAAATTGACATCAAATAATCTCTTAAGAAAAATTTATTTGAAAGCTTAAAATACTATAGTTCAATTTTCTTGTTCCACTATTCAAACATTTATAGGAAAAATTGATCTCTATGTGGATACATGTACGATCTTCATATAATTGGAGAAAAATTCATGATTCAAAGAACTGATTTTCAGATACACGCTTATAATATTATTTGAGTAAAATATAATTGAGGCACAAAATAGATCATACTTTTTTCTGCTATAAGTGTTCTAAACATAGTTTTTCCTTCAATACTAGAATAACAAACAAAACCAACAAAAATTTTAAGGGAATCAAAATGGCAAAAATCATTTCCCCTTTTATGAATGCTTGCAGGTTTAATGGGAGAGAAAAGGGAAGGTTTTATTTTCTTTCTAAATAGACAATACAACCATAACACCTCTAGGTACAGCATAACAAAAAGAAGAAATTGAACCTTATTAGATATGGTTAAATCTATGATGATTGCTCATTGATTTTCCAATAAATTTATTGGAGTATACTTTGGAAGCTACATCTTATCTTCTATATAAAGTCCCTCAAAACTAGTCTCTACAACTCCATAGGATGTAAACCAAATCTAAAACATATTAGAATTTGGGGTAGTCATGCTTACATCAAGAAATTGTGAACAAATAAATTTGATGCAAGGTCTAGTACGCGTAGGTTCATTGGTTATCCTAAAAATCAATGGAATATTATTTCTACCATCCTTTTGACTATAAAGTGTTTGTGGCTAGAGGAGAAATATTTCTCGGAAAAGAATTTGTTGTTGAGGGAAGTCATAGTAAAGAAATAGAACTTGGTGACGATCAAGCAAATGATGAACCCCCAAAATCTCAAGAAATTGATAATGATGTTGAACATCTTTGCTTTGATATTTTAAAATTTACCCAAAGCTTACCACTTCAGTAACTTTAGCTCAAAAACCACTTATAGTTTAAAAACAATTTGATAAACCAATCTTACAACATGTTCAAAAGCCTTTTAATCCAATGCAAGAACCTCTTAGAAGATCTAGTCGAGTACATCGTGCACTTGAAAGAATAAACTTAATGGTGCAAGATGACCATACGAATGAGGATTATTATAATGACGATGATCCTAAGAGCTATGAAAAGGCTATGCAGAGCTTGGATCGAGATAAATGGAAAAAAGCCATGGAATTTGAAATGGAATTAATAAAGATCAACAAAGTTTGAACTTTGGGTTGAGGCTTCAAAGGGTATAAAACCTATTGGTTGTAAATGGGTTTACAAGAAAAAGATTGGAGCAAATGAAAAATTTGAGACTTTTAAAGCTCGTCTTGTTGTCAAAGGATATCGTAAAAAAAAAAAAAAAAAAAATTGATTGTGATGAAACTTTTTTCCTTATGGCAATGATCAAATTGATTCGGATCCTATTTGCCATAACAACATTCTATGACTGAAATATGTAAAATGGATGTGAAAATAGTTTACCTTAATAGTTACCTAAAAGAGGAAGTGTATATGATACAATCTGAAGGATTCATATCCTTGTATGATCATAACAAAGTTTGGAAGCTGCAACAATTCATCTATAGATTAAAACAAGCTTTTAGAAGCCGGAACATTTGCTTTAACAATACAATTGAAAAGTTCAATTTTGTTAAATGTAAAAAAGACAATTGTGTTTACAAAAACATTAGTGGAAGCATAATCATTTTCTTAGTGTTATATGTCGATGACATATTATTTTTTGAAAATGATATATCGCCAATGCAAAGTACAAAGATTTGGCTATATAAGTCATTCTCCATGAAAATCTTAGGAGAATTTCGTAGATCCACTCACCAAGGTGACTGGCATAGATGCCTTTGACAAACACAAGTGGGTAATAAGATTGAAATACATGATTGATTGGCTCTAGTGCAATGATTGATTGGCTCTAGTGCAACTGAGAGATTTATGGAAATAATTAGTTATGATAGATTTAATAAAGTATTAAATTTCATTATTATTTTTGTTGTTTAACTAATTAGTTAATTTGATAAGGCATTGATTAGGATTATAGACTTGCTATCGTGATAGAAATTATGATAATGAGAAATATTTCTTTTATTATTTTAATCTAAATTGTTTTTGATCGTATGATTATTGTGAGTAGGTCATAAATAAGTCCGATAGATCAATATATATGTGATGATCTTTATTGGATAAAGGTTAATATATATTTTATTTATTAAATTACATATATAGATGATGCATATGTGTCGATGTGGTCATTGAACTAACTCAATTGAGATTTCTTAAAGGTTAATATTACCTTAACCTGTCAATAGAAAACTCTCAAGAAAAAATATAATAAATTTTCTTTGGCTTGAGAATATCATAGTAATTAACAAGTTTTTATTTTATTTTAATTCTGAACACCTGAAACCTTAGGTGTTAGTTGAAAGGATACTATTGCAACCAAGTTGGTTTTCCACTTATAGTTTTGATGTAAACAAAAATATTTTATGAGAGAAATAAATTTGAATTAATGACTTCATTAAATATGCAAAAATTGAAAGAAGAAAATAAGAGGAATGTACTAGAAGAAGTGACTAGAGGATTAGATCATAGGAACATAAAGTATATATGCATATTCCTCGGAATATATGCCTAAAAAAGTAACGTGTCTCTGAAGGTTACGAAGATTGCCTCTGATGTCTAGGTCAGATTTCTTGGTCTGAAGTCTGGGTCTGATGTCTGGGCCTGAAGATTGAGTCTGATAACTAGGTTTAAAGATTGCCTCTGAAGAATGGCTCTGAAACTGAGTCTAAAGCTTGTCTCTAAACCCTTCCATGGCTCTGATGTGCACAAACACAACATGCTTCTTAAGAGTTCATATCAATGTATACTTAACTCTTAAGAGAATGTTCAAGTAATAACTTCAAAGCTCACAATTTACTGATCAAAATGGTGCAACACACTCCAAATGATGCCTCTAATATGCAACCTCTAATGTTGCACTGACTCTATAGTTTCAATAGGGTGATTTGTCCAATGTCACTAATTCTAAGTCATGAATTTCTGCCTCTGACTATCATTATTCAAGAAATACAACATCCCACTCCAACAAGAAAGTCAATGGCTGAAATTGAAATAGTTAAGTATGAAATGAAGACTTAGTTGAATCAAACACTTGTGAAGATCTAAGAACAATCTGAATTCATTCCAGCTAAAATCAAGCAAGATTATGAAAGAAGATTCGTGTTTTTGAACACAATCTAAAATGAGATTTGATTCTAGATTTATAATTGAAGAAAATCTTTGACAAAGTTGAAAATAAGATATGGTCATGATTTGGAGAAGATATGATCAAGATCTTATCAACAAGAATATATATATTATTTACAAGAAGATTTAATCAAGATTTATCACAAGAAGATATAAATTATTTACTAGAAGAATTTATCAAGATTTATCACCAGAAGATATGAATTATTTACAAGAAGATTTGATCAAGATTTATCTATAAGAAGATATGAATTATTTATAAGAAGATCTGATCAAGATTTATCTACAAGAAGATATGAAGTATTTATAAGAAGAGTTGATCAGAATGTGTAAGAAGATATGATCAAGAATTAATTATAAGAATAAACACTCACAAGAAGAAACATTTATTTTTTGCAAATATAAGATTCAAATTTTGCAAGGACAAAGGAGAAATCCTGACCTATTTTATATATAAATACTCAAGACTGAAGAAGAAAACAAGATAACTCACAAGCACAAAATTTCATAAGTCATTAGAGTTCATAAGGTTAAGGTTTAGAGAAACACTTCTCAAAAGAAATATTTTTCAAGTGTTTTCTAGTGTGAGAGTCATTGTTACAATTAGCTTATTAGAAGCAAACTAATTTGTTCTAAACTCTTGTTACCCAATTCGATAGTGGCTTTTGTATTCCTCAAGTGATATGTTGATTTTCTAGTTATGTTTAGTAGATTTGGCTTGAATGAAAGAAGAAATTAGTTTCTTAAGTCATAGATGTTAACTTTTTAAAGGTTAACAATTATATTATACTCTAGAGTTAATTAGAGTTGTAACAATGGAAAAAAAATACTATATTATTCTTCTCTGGGCGTCTACCTTAATTAATATATTGATTTAATTTGATTAATTTGTTATTGATTTAATAATAAACCTACAGAGACACACACAAATGAGTATTCTAATTTTTGCTAAAAATTTATTTTATTGTTTGATAATTAAATTTGAAAATTTAATTAATCAAATATAAATTTTCTAAGTGGATTATTATTATATTTTTGTGCTAGTACTTAGAATATATATATATATATATATATATATATATCATAAGAATATATTAACACACATAACTTAAGTAACAATGTTAATCATAAGGAAGGGAGATTTGAATTGTAATTTTCTTTTAAAAAAATAATTTCTACTTTTGATTTAAGCTTAACTCAAGATTAATGTTGGTTATATATATATATAGAACACATACATTTTTTGGGATAAAAATATTGTGATTCACGGAACATTGTTTTTTTAAAAATAGTACAACTTTAAATGTATATAGTTAAAATAAATATATGAAACAAAGTGTAACTGTCGGAAGAGGAAAGAAGATCGTTTTTCCACTACATTAGTTAGCACATGTTAATTGCTTTTCATGAAAAGTGGTCGTATGAAGGGAACAATGGTTATCTAATAATTAACATGAGTTAATTGCTTTTCATGGATGCTGACTATTTGAAAGGAAAATTGTTTTCCAATAATTAATGTGTGTTAATTGTTTCTATTAGACGAGAGCAGGTACATATATACCTAGACATCAAATAATCTCTTAAGAGATTTTTTTTGGAAGCACCTAATACTATAGTTTAATTTTATTTGTTTCACTATTCTAAGGTTAATAGTAAAATTTGGTCCGATGTGGTTACATGTAAAATTTTCATATAATTGAAGAAATTTTTCATGATTCAAGAAGTGATATAGTCAAATACACGTTTATAACATTATTTGAGTAATATATATATATATATATATATATATATATATATATGAATCAAATTTTAGTATTTTATGTAAACGTAATTATAATAAACAGTCAAATCCTAATAATCGTAAAAAATATTTTCTAACAAGTAGAATATTTATGTAAAATCATAACTTCATTCAAGTAAACAAGAACACTTAAATATATAACAACGTCTATACAATAGTAAATAGCACAAGATTTCATAAAAATCAAATATCTTACAATCTTGACATAAATTAATTTAAAATAATTCTATAACTTTCTAAATCGTATTTGAGTTCTCGTTGTCACCATTCATACATTCTTAATTAGTTGTTGTTCAATAGGACTCCACTATATGTGGTAAACTTCAAATAATCTATGAAAATTATGACATTTCCGTTCATTTTACATTTGTTTTATACTCATAAAATCGAACATTCTCTCAGTCTTTGTCTTGATTTAAGCTTTCACACAACAAACTCGGGCAACTTAATGAAGACATGTCATGTCTTCATTAGTTGCCGCATAGACAATAAAATAAATGCAACAAAAAAGTGTAAATAAATTATTTACTGTTCATAATAAAATCTAAAATACATTTAATATAATTAATAATATACGTACCTATCTATGTATCAAACATAATCATATATTTTAAAACTTAAAAATAGAATATCAAATTTTAAATTATAAGTAAAATAGAATAAATGTTTTAATTTAAAACAAAATTATATTTTTTTTATATAAGATAGAAAGTACACATGTTCACATAAAAGAGAATTTAAAAGAAAATTAATAATGAAATGTCCAAATGAATTGTATTCTACAAGAACCTAATATTATTTGACTTAGATATCTATTTGATTTAATTTAATTAACTTTGTAAAATAATTCTATTTTTATGTTATCTATACTATTACAACTTAGTAAATAGGTGCGTTGCCTTTGGATTTCTTCTTCTGGAGCATGATGTTGCTAACCAAGTTTTAAAAGTCATGTTCAGTTACAAAAAATTATTTCACTTACTACTAAAGTTCAGTCGATACATGATTTTATTCATTCAAACAAAACATAAATAATAAATAAAACGTATTTCGTATTTTATTTTAATCATGATTATGAATAATCAAATGAAAAGTAAAATGACTATAAAAAAAATACACAAATAACAGTGACTTATCATTTCCTTGGATTTTGACTACAACAAACTCTGATGATCGATGATGAATTCCAAGTCTTTTGTCACACAAATTTGTGACAATCTTTTTATTTGAAAAATAATTTGCTCCTCCTCCAATAGATTTATAGCAAAAAAATTTTCTCTCATTTTTACTTTCAAAATGTATTTGCCATCAATATATTTAATCAAACAATCTTTGTTTTCTAATAAAACTTTATAACTCCTTTCAACTAATTGTCTAAGTTAATAAATTTTAATCAATTTCAAAGACTTACAACACATCAGAAATTAACTTTGTACTTGAATAAGTTGATATTGCTATTGTTCCTTTCTTTCCCAATAATTTAGAAATTAACTTTGTAATTGCCATAGATGGTAGATGTTTGACAATTTACAAATAATGAGAGAAATTAACTGGAGTTATAAATAAAAAATTTCATCGAAAATATGAAAAATATATGATCGATTTTTTAATAGATGAAAAGTCTCGTCGCAAATGATAGAGATACTTGTAGAAGGTTTTATATCAAGTACAAAGGAAATTTAAAAAACCTAAAATATTATGAGGAAGGCAATGGTAGTAACATGAACATTGTTTTTGTTGAAGGAATGATAATATTATTAAAAATTGATGCTTTTAAAATATGCAATTATATTATAATATAATTGAAACACATAAGCTGTAAAACTAATATATGTATTTTTGAAAATAATATAGATATAATAGATAGATTATAGATGAGTTAAAAATTTAAGAGCAATCGAGGTATATAAAAGATGCAATAGTATAGATAAGTATGTTCTAATAGAGATTTGGTATAATATCTTCTGCCTATCAATAATTGATTTTTTTAAAATTTAATATTTGTATTGTTTTGAGGAAGATAAAAAATTAATTATAATTTTTATTTTATTTTAATCAAATAGATTATTATTAGGTAACCGATATAGTCTGTACATTTTATTTTTAATGTTTATTTTATTTATAATATAAAAATATATATATTTATTTTTTCTTTAAAAAGAAACAAAATTTAAGTATACCATATACGAAAAGAACGTAAACATGCTAAATTTTTTTAACAGTTACATTGTTTAAACAACCAAATATATGTGCTAAATTATATTTTGAAAATTAAAATTAATTGTCATATACCAGGCAGACAACTGCAAAATAGGAAGGAATTAATTTTATTTACAAATAAAATTAACAGCAAAATAGAAACAAGTTAGTTGTCAAATAAGATGAAGTTGCTAATTTATTTGTAATAAACTGTAAAATAGGAGGAAGTTGTTAAAAAAATTTAGCATGTTCTTTTCTTTGGCACATCTACCGCATTAGCTTTAATATATATTTTTTTCTATTTAATGTATATTTTTTTTATTTTATTAATATAATTTAATTTATTTATTAATTAAATATTTTTTCATTTGTTAAAGAAATATAAACAATAAAGTATCCCTAAGATGCGACCTCTTAAAGAAGTAAAAAAAATTATTATCATTTTCGTATATTAGTTTTAAAGTATGATATATTATAAGAAGAATTTTTTTAAAAAAGAGATAAAGATGAAAAATATCCTCATCATCAAATGCATATTTTTAACAATATATTTCAAAAAAAAATTCAAATATATAAAGTATAATAATATTTTGTTATTAAATTCAGATTTTATTTCCAATAATACCATTAGTTTGTTTTCATAATTTCATCATTTTTAAAAGGCATAATTGCACCTGCGATCTCTTAACTTAATTTCAGGTAACACTTCAGTGTTTTTTTTTTCTTTTCGATTTGGTCCTTTATTTAATTTTAAGTAATAATTTGTTCTTTTATATTTTAAAATGTCAACAATGTTATCATTTTTTTAAAAAAATTCATCAAAATTTTCAAACAAAAACCATAAAATTAATTATCATCTTCAATATAAAATCAAATTTCATCCAATTCATAACTCAAATTTTCAAATAAACTCATATTTTTATTATTTATTTGATGTTGTTGGAGATGAAAATGTGAGATTATTTTAAGATTTTCTAAGTTTATGTAAGGAAAAGAAAATAGTGTTAATATTTTAAGATATAAATGATCAAAATATTACATAAAATTAAATAAAGGATCACATCAGAAATAAATTAATAAATAAAGTACTGAAGTGTTACTTGAAATTAAGTTTAGAGACCATTGGAGTAATTATATTTTTTTAATAAATAATAATAACAACAACATCTCAATTAATAATTGATTCAATTAATTGTTGAATATGTAAAATAACAAAAGGTAGACAATTCAAATTTGTTATTAATTACTTGATGGTATGAACAAATTTGAATTTTCTTTTAAAAATAAATATTTATATTAGTTCAAATTATTTTCATGTATACAATAAATATTATTTTAACAATTTATATAGAAGTATATAATCAATTACTATAAATTAGATATATTTAAATAATATAAAATAAACATTATAAATATACAATTTAAAAAACTATTTATAATAATAATATTAAATAATTGTAACATCCCTCTCACTACCTTAAAAATATTAAATAATTATAACAATCCTCTAATCAATTACTGTAAATTAGATATATTTAAATAATATAAAATAAATATTATCAATATATAATTTAACATACTATTTTAAATGATAATATTAAATAATTTTATAAAATATTTTACTAAACAATCTGATTATAACTAAAATCAATATTATATATAAAGGGAATACCAAGTTTTGTTGTGGCTTTTTCTCTTTCAATTTTACCGTCTTCTAGAATAATTTATTTAGAAGTAAATCCTACTTTACTTAATTCAATAATTAATTTTTTAAAAGTATTTATACCATTATATAAAAAGATACTAAGTCTTGGTGTAGCTTTTTTTATACCAATCAAATTATATACAATTTCTTTTATATTTCTTTTATTATTTTTTTTATGTTTTTACTATTTTTATCAATAAAAGCGGAGATGATGAAATATTTTAGTGTGAATTTTGTTTGTTCCTAAGTTGTTCTTCACTTAAAGTGTTTTCATTTTTATCTTATTGATTTGGTTAAATACCACTCGTGGTCCTTTAACTTAATTTTAATTAACGTTTTAGTTATTTATCTTTTTTTTTTCTTTTTGATTTTGTCCTTTATTTTAATTTTAAGTGATAATTTGATCTTTTTTGTTTTAAAATATCAACAATGTTATCCTTTTTTTTTTACAAAAATCCAAAAAATTCATCAAAATTTTCAAACAAAACCCATATATTATATTCCTTAATATACTACAAATTTCATCAAATTTGTAACTCAAATCTTCAAATAAACTCAAAAATAAAAGACTAAAACGTTAACTAAAATTAAGTTAAGGGACCACGAGTGGTATTTAGTCTATTTTTTTTATTCAAATAAATAACTGAATTGTAAAAAATATTTATACACAGGTAAGAAAATGTGAATAAAGAGGAAAATGGGAAGTCACAAATGTTATAACATAAGAGACAATATTCACATGAGAACTTCCTTTTGGATAATAAACATAAGGGTGCATAAAAATGATTTGGTTTTTATATATAAAAAATATGAAGAAAATTTTGAAAAATAAAGGAAGATAAAACTCATAATTCGAAATGGTTAACATATGATAATTAAATATAACCAAAATTAAACTATATTATTTTATAATTTTATTGATGGTTCAATCAACATAAATTTCAAAGAAAAATATATTGATCATGTTATACAAGAGTATGACCAAGTTGTCTCCCTCCTATTACAACATCAGTCCAATGAAAGCATTCCAAAGATCCTTTTTTAACCTTGCATGGTCCTGATTCTTTTACAAACCAATGACATTCATGTTCGCAATCATTTTGATCTCGGGTTTGAACATAAATGTCAAAATGGTGAAATGCATTAACCCATGAAAATTTGCAAAAATATAAAGATCTTGGTATTAAGTATTTAGGTCTAAAAGTGAACCTATAATTTTCTCCAAACTTTAGTGATTGAAACCCAAAATCAGAATTTTTGTCTTTACAATCCACTCCGAGCTGGTAATTGGTTATGTTATTAGTAACATACACGGTAACTTTGTAATTGGGCAAACTTTCACTGTATTGGAATTGCAAAGTAACAAGAATTGTAAGTAACGTAATAACAAAAAACAAAAATTTGGAGATTGTAACCATATTGCTTGTCCGGTGGATAAATTGGTTAAGTGGTTTTGAATCATGTGCTCACTTACTTGTTATATATAGTGTCGAGACAAGTGAAGAGGCATTGTTTTTCCACGATTACTAATATTATTTAATTAATTATATGGCCATATAAGGATACAATAAATATAAAAATTAGATAAGATACAATATTATAAAAAAATTTAAATATGTCTTTGATTCTTGTAATTATATATATATATATATATATATATATATATATATTTTTTTTATTTTGGTCTTTGTAAGTGTTTTTGTTTAGTTAAAATCCCTGTAAATATAGTTTCATTTTAAAATAGTCATTCCATCCAATTTTTGTTAAAAAAATTATAACACCGTTAAAACATAACAATTTTTTAACCAAAAAAAATAAACAAATATAATTAAATTATAACTTTTTTTAACCTAAAATTAACTTCAAATGTTTCATCATTTTTTCGTACAAAAATCTAAATTGTACATTCTTCTTAATCGTTTCATTCTTCTCGTTGTAGAATTAGTCACGTTATGTCGTAATGCATCAAATAAAAAAATATGGAAAAGCAAAATAAATTTGATTAAAAGTTCAACCCTCATTATGGATAATTCCTTCATTACTAGGTCTAGGTCTAGGACTAGGACTTTGACTTTTTTCTTTGCCCAACTACTCTCACTTTTAGACTTTTCTATATACTCCCTGAAAATCCCTTAATCTCTACGTCAAGAACAAAAACTCTTATTCAGGTCATATTTAAACCTATAAAAAAAGAGTATGTATCGGTATTAAAAACATTTTGGGGTTAATAATTTTTTTTTTTAATTTATCCATGTGAGCATTACTATAGTATCTATTAAAGTTGACTAAATTAACCGTTTTTGTACATTTATCTATTCAATTTTGACACTACTAATTAAATAATTTTTTTCTATAATTGAAATTAAATATTTAATTTAAATTAAAATCATAACAAAAAACGTAATTTCAAAATAGACCTAAAAGATAAAATTAAAAATTTGATGGCGTTAAATCTAAAATATGATCAAATTCATTCATAGATAACATGTCATTCAACTATTGGTAGTTTAATTTAATAGTATCAAAACATGTTAATTTTCAAATGTACCATATATGTCATAAAAATAATATTGCACCACTATTTATTTTGTAAAATAGTAATTACTATCATCGTTTTTAATAATAATTTCCTTGCTTCAATTTAAAAAATATACAAGAGTAATAATTAATGTAAAATAAATATTATATTGCTATTTAATAATGTAACCCCTAAATTTTATAATAAATTTATTTTATTAATGAAATATGATTTTAAATAATTAATTTGATGTTAAATTATTTTAAAATATATGTTGATTAATTTTCTTTATATGTGTGCTTATAATGATGTGCTAATTTTATACATATTTAATTATATGAGTTATATAAATAAAAAATATTATATTTTATTATTTTATATATTCTTCTAAAGATAATAGTATTTTTGTGTAAATATTTTAAATAATAAGATTTTAGGCGATTTTACAAGTATATATGTGTTTGTAATTAATGTAATATTTTCTTGTATGTTTGACAAATGTTAAGTGTACACATATTTATATTTTAATTATTTCTAACTATTTCATATTTTAGTTATATATTTTATAAATAATTATTTTGAGATAGTAGTAATATTGTGTTTTATTTCTTTTATTTTTATATATTTGTTATGACATGGTGATTTTATATATATTTTATTATGATATATTAATTAATACATGGTGTTGATATTATATTTATTTTATAATATTGACCATTCTTTCATCGAGTTAGTTAATTTAACATATTTTTTTTTTTCCGAATTCTAGCCCTCCCAATTTCTCACCAAAATTCTCTAGTTTCATGTTTATGGAACCTGCTATTTTATACTATTCTTCTTCACTATAAGTCCAATTTAAGATAAATTAATGTCAAAACGACTCTGTGAATAGTGACTATGTTATCTACTAATTAGTTTTCTGACTTTTGCTATGTTTCTTTGACCCAATTTTGAAAATAACCTTTTAGAACATATTCTCATAACTTATTTTTTCCGTTTATTCATAATTTTTTGAGATGGATCCATGGGAGGAAGATGAGTCAAAGGAACAGGGGCTTGTACCTCGTGGACTCGGACTATCCTACCTAATTTAATCAGAAAACATTAAAAAATTTACTAAAATAATAAAAGTAAAATTGAAATTATTATTTTATTTAGAAAAACAAAAATAATTTAATAAAATAATATTTTTGGAATTAGACTATCCGATTTTTTAATTAATTAAAAAAAATTATAATAGGAAGGTCAATCTTATTGATTGAACTTAATTAGCAATAATAACATATTTTTAAGGAAGTTTGTAATAAAAAAAATCAATCTTATTAATTAGTTGCATTTAATTGGAAATAATGACAAATATCTTTAAGGAATTATAATTGATTCACAATAATGAAAAATTTATTTCTAAAAATAATTAAACATAATCTACTATTATAAATAGAATTCTTATATGACTCTAAAGTAAAACGATTAAAAAATATTGATCAATCTGCACATCAAAAAGTCACTAATAGTACTCTTGCGACATTCTTACAAAACCTTCTCTATAATCACACATTTCAATAAATAAAATTTGGATACGAAGATAAAAATAATACTTATAACTATAAAATAGATTCGAATTATAGAATTTAAATTATTCTATTTTTATAATTTAATGTTTAAGAAAATTGAATATTAATTAGATTTTTTTATTTGAATTGGAATATCCATTTTTTTATTGTGCATTAGGTACTTTATTTTTAATAGAAAGCCCTTTTTTTGTTAATATATTACCCTTGTCTTTATTTATGTTTTGGATTGGGAGACAAAAAAATCTTGTAAAACCGGTATGTAAATATCGTTTTTATGAAACAACCTAATATAATAGTTTTTATTTTTTATTTTATTTTTATCTTTGTTGTTTTTTATGTATCACATTTGTTTTTTAATGAAATCATGTCTTAGTTTTTATTTATTGTTTTTATGTTAACATTGTTCATATAACAAGATTATTTACAATTATTTTATATTATTATCATATCGTCGTTTTGTATATATGATGTTATAATTTAAATAAAATTTATTTTCATATTCTAAAAATATAATAAAATATTGAATTGAGAAAATACATTCTTCAACAAAAAGTGGTATGTGAAAAATCACAAACCTCACACAAACAGTCATTTACGGTTTTACTAATTCAAGTAAACTTGAAAATATTTAGAATAATAAGATAAATAAAAAAAAAAAAAATGAAAACAACTTATTGTTATCTCTTTCGTTGTATTGAACTTGGCTTATGGTGGACCATCTAGATGTTTTCCAATGCGCTGTTTGGTGTTAGTCACCCATGAACGTCGCAAAAATGAAACAAAAATTAAAATTAACAAAAATTAAAATTGACCAGCACACATATTTTATTTCAAGAACTATGTGCGTTTTTTAAGGAGTAAACACGAGAAGGAGGGGTTGAATTGTGTTTGATTAAGTTAATAAATTTTCATTATTTGATTAAACTCACTACGCGAAAAACGCATATTACAGCGCTTTTTTTAAGCCATTTACAGCGCTTTTTCAAAAAAATAAGCGCTGTGGAAACGAGCGCTGTAAATGATACAACAGCGCTTTTAAAAAAGCGCTATAAAACATGTAAATACAACGCGCGCTTGTTATGCATATTTTACAACGCTTCTTCACAAAAAGCGCTGTAATATGCACCCCATTATATGAGTTATGGGTGTGCATTTTACAGCGCTTTCTCAAAAAAGCGCTGTAAAATGCACACCCATAACTCATATAATGGGGTGCATATTACAGCGCTTTTTGTGAAGAAGCGCTGTAAAATGTGCATAACAAGCGCGCGTTGTATTTACATGTTTTATAGCGCTTTTTTAAAAGCGCTGTTGTATCATTTACAGCGCTCGTTTCCACAGCGCTTATTTTTTTGAAAAAGCGCTGTAAATGGCTTAAAAAAAGCGCTGTAAAAGCCGTTTTTTCGCGTAGTGCAAACACACCTATTAGATTCACAAGATTTGTTAAAAACCCTAATTGGACTAGAAAAAGCCTAGGGAGGACGAAAATGACCTAAATGTTAATCCAATGACACAAACACACCTATTGCATTCTAATGATTACAAAAATTTAATAACATCAATACCTGAATAATGATGGTTCGAAGAAAGACGAAATGCAAAGAAAAGAGGGTTTGCAGAAAGTTCACAGAAATATGGTTCACAGAAATACGGTTTGAAGAAATACGTAATGAGGGTTACGTATTTCAATGAAAATATATTGTGTGAAATGGGAGAGATGATCTTGGATGGAAATAAGGTTCGAAATGAAGGAGATGATCGTGGAAATAAGGTTCGTAAAGGACGGGATGATAGGGTTTGCAAAAGAAGAGAAGAAATGAAGGTTGAGATGAAGGTTACGTAATGAAGAGGAAACTGAAGAGGTAACTGTTATATATACGTAACACTTTTACAGCGCTTTTTATAAGCCTTTTACAGCGCTTATTTTGTAAAGCGCTCTAAAAGGCTTCTTTAGTTAAATTTTTAAAAGGCTCTTTTACAGCGCTTTTTTCAAATAAGCGCTGTAAAAGACCTCCGTGTGTTATTATGTTATTTGAATGCCTTTTACAGCGCTTTTTTCAAATAAGCGCTGTAAAAGACCTCCGTGTGTTATTATGTTATTTGAATGCCTTTTACAGCGCTTTTTTCAAATAAGCGCTGTAAAAGACCTCCGTGTGTTATTATGTTATATGAATGCCTTTTACAGCGCTTTCACACATAAGCGCTCTAAAAGGCTTCTTTAGTTAAATTTTTAAAAGGCTCTTTTACAGCGCTTTTTTCAAATAAGCGCTGTAAAAGACCTCCGTGTGTTATTATGTTATATGAATGCCTTTTACAGCGCTTTCACACATAAGCGCTCTAAAAGGCTTCTTTAGTTAAATTTTTAAAAGGCTCTTTTACAGCGCTTTTTTCAAATAAGCGCTGTAAAAGACCTCCGTGTGTTATTATGTTATTTGAATGCCTTTTACAGCGCTTTTACACATAAGCGCTCTAAAATGTCTCTTTATGTTAATTTTAAGAGGCTCTTTTACAGCGCTTTTCCCAAATAAGCGCTGTAAAAGACCTCCGTGTGTTATTATGTTATATGAATGTTTTTTAAAGCCTTTTACAGCGCTTTTCCACATAAGCGCTCTAAAATGTCTCTTTATGTTAATTTTAAAAGGCTCTTTTACAGCGCTTTTTCCAAATAAGCGCTGTAAAAGGCCTTATTGTTTTTGTGTTTTGTTATGTTATGTTATTTTTTAAACAAGCTCAACATGCATGCAAAACCCACATAGTAGTAACTGGTCACCACAAAAATCCCTTCCTCTTCACCAAACTCTTCTCCTTTTATGCATCTTCTTCACAAACATCAAAGCTTACTCTTTCACAATTCAATCTCCACCTCAACACCCTTTTTATCTCTTTACATTCTCTTTCCTTCTTAAATCGAAACTTAATTGGTATTCAGGATCATTGCCATGTTGCGAAAAATGGGTTTGTGTCTGGTGTTTTTGGGGATTCCCATGATGCGTACAAGGTGTTTGAAGAAATGGGTTTGTGTCTGATGTTTTTTGGATTCCCATGATGCGTACAAGGTGTTTGAAGAAATGGGTTTGTGTCTGATGTTTTTTGGATTCCCATGATGCGTACAAGGTGTTTGAAGAAATTAGGTGTCTGATGAATATTATTTTTAAAGCTTTTTTACAGCGCTTTGTCAAATAAGCGCTGTAAAATGTCTTTTTTACTCACTTTCAAAAGAGTCGTTTACAGCGCTTTGTGTGAAAAGCGCTGTAAAAGGTATAAAACACTCATTATTTTATTTTTAAAAGGATCTTTTACAGCGCTTTTTAAGATAAGCGCTGTAAAATGTCTCTTTATTTTATTTTTGTGTTTGGTTTATTTGGGTTGGGATGACATTAAAAACATTTTTATCATTGTTTATTGGATTAAAAATATTGTTATCATTGTCTTTATCACAATACTTTAGGAGATGATGAATTATTAGAAATGAGTATTCTGAAGAATCTATATATATATATGCACTGAGCAAAAGAGAATCTCTCTATTCAGTTCAGTTCAGTTCATGTAAATTACTAATTTATATTCAGTTCAGTTCATGTAAATCAAGCTAAATATAAAACACTCATTGTTACATGAACTTGGTATAAAACACTCAAATCAAGCTAAATATAAGCAGAAAATAAATTAATCAGAAAATAAATTAATCAGAACTTAGTATAAAACACTCAATTCAGATTACATGCATATTTACAATAACACAGTTCAGATTACATGCATAGCTTATATAAAACAATTAAACATATATATACATTAAGATGCCCTTCTTCTTTTCCTGGTGACATTCACATTTGTTTGTCCATTTACAATACGAAACGATGGATTAATCCAAATTCCCTCATCATGATCATCTCTAAGATATAAACCATCATCAGTTGAATCAATTTCATGTGGTTGTTGTGATGTTGCAAATAAAAGATCATTACCAACATCTTCATCATTATTGTTATCATCACTTATTTTATTGGTCGATAGGACAACAGACCATTTATCATTAGAAGGATCAGTGACATAAAACACTTGTTGAGCTTGCGACGCTAAAATAAAAGGCTCGTCTTTGTATCCCACCCTATTAAAATCGACAAGCAAGAATCCTGACTCATCAATCCGAACGCCATTATTATTATCGACCCACTTGCAACCAAATATGGGAACACGAAACATTGTGTAGTCTAACTCCCATATGCGCTCGATAACCCCAAAATATGATAGATTTGCATATATTGGGTTTTTGTCTTTTGCACTTGAGACATGCATCGCTTCAGCTACGAGAGTGACTCCACTATTTTGCATAGTGGTCTGATCATCTTGTTCTTTGGTATAAAATGTGTAGCCGTTAATAACATAACCAGTGTAAGAAAAGACATGTAAGCTCGGACCATTTGCTAGCCACCTCAATCTATTTGAAATTGATCCGGGGTCTATATCAAATTTTGACATTATGTGATTTTTTAACCATGTTACAAAACTTCGATTGTGCTCTCGAGTTATCCAATTTTGATTCCTATTCATGTTCAAACGAGATAACTGATCAATGTGTATTGTAACATACGGTTGAACCTCATCATCATTGTGCAGAACATACAATTGTGCCTGCTCCCATTCTGTCCTTGATATAGTCAGTAGTCTCCTTCCAGTTATCCCTTCTCCTGATAGTCTTCCCGAATGACGAGACATGGGAAGCCCTATGGATTCAACATTGGACAGATATTCAGTACAAAATTCAGCAGCCTCTTCAACAATGTATCGTTCAGCAATACAACCTTCTGGTCGACTTCTACTTTTTACGTACCCTTTTAATATTTTCATATATCGTTCTATCGGATACATCCATCTCATATAAGCTGGCCCACAAAGTTGTGTCTCCTTAACCAGATGAACAGTAAGGTGAACCATTATATCAAAAAACGATGGTGGGAAATACATTTCAAGCTCACACAAAGTAACAACAATTTCCCTCTGCAATGTCGGTAATTTCTGAGGGTCGATCACTTTACTACAAATTTCCCTGAAGAAGAAACATAATCTAGTTAAGGCTAGTCGAACTTTTTCAGGTAAAATGGAACGTATACCTATTGGTAGCAAATGCTCCATTATAATATGACAATCATGGGTCTTCAAACCTTTTAACTTGAGGTCTTTCATACAAACCAAATTTTTAATGTTCGAAGAGTATCCTTCTGGAACTTTAACTTCGTGTAGAAATTTACATAAAACAATTTTTTCCTTTCTAGATAGAGTATGAGCGGCTGGAGGTAGATATGTGCGATTTCCTTTCTTTACTGGAGCCAGTTCATTTCTTATTCCCATATCGACCAAGTCCAATCTTGCATTGACGCCATCTTTAGACTTTCCTGGAACATTGAGTAACGTACCAATAACACTTTCAAATACATTTTTTTCAATATGCATCACATCGAGGAAATGTCTTACATACAATGACTTCCAATATGGCAATTCAAAGAAAATTGACTTTTTCTTCCACCCAGTTTTCACCAGCTCTCCCGCAAAAGGTTTGCCAAATTTATTGGTCAAACCTTGTACTTTTTCAAGTATTTGATATCCAGTCGGTGCTAAAGGAGCTTTACCTTCCTCTGATTTTCCATTGAATGCATTTCTCCACCCACGATACTGATGACTATAAGGTAAAAATCTACGATGTCCAAGAAACACATTCTTCTTACAATGTTTCAACCGCATCCAATTTGTACTCTCTTCACATATAGGACATGCACACTGACCTTTAATGCTATATCCTGATAAATTACCATATGCTGGAAAATCATTAATTATGCCGAACAACATAACCCTTAAATTGAAACATTCTTTCTTATACCCATCATAAACTTCCACACCTGTCTCCCACATACTTTTTAAATTTTCGATTAGAGGAGTCAAGTATACGTCGATATCATTCCCCGGTTGTTTGGGTCCAGAAATTAACAGAGACAACATCATAAACTTACGCTTCATACATAACCATGGAGGTAGGTTATATATTACCAAAATCACAGGCCACGTGCTATGTGAGATGCTTTGAAGACCATGTGGATTCATTCCATCAGTAGAAAGTGCAAGTCTTAGATTTCTTGACTCTATCCCGAATTCAGGATACTCGTGATCAATTTTTGCCCATTGTGGGGAATCTGCAGGGTGTCGAAACATTCCATCTCTAATTCTTTCATCTGCATGCCATGTCAAGTGTTTTGAATCTTCTTCACTGCGATACATGCGCCTAAATCTTGGTATTATAGGAAAATACCACACGACTTTTGCTGGAGTAGATTCTTTCTTCTTATATCGAGAGACATTGCATTTCGGACACGCCTTAAGTAGTTCATATTCGTTTCGAAATAAAATGCAATCGTTAGGACACGCATGAATCCTTTCGTAACTCATTCCAATAGAACACAAAATCCGTTTAGCCTCGTAGGTTCGACTGGGAAGTTCATTATCATCTGGCAACATATCTTTTATGAGTGTTAATAATTCCGTAAAGCTTTTATCAGACCATCCATTACTCGCTTTTAAGTTGTACAACTTTAATATCGCTGACAGTCTTGTGAATTTAGTACAACCATTATATAATTCTTTCTCTGCATCACTCAACAAACTTTCAAACATTTTAGGACAATCTCGAAGATCTTCTTCAACTGCTTTTGCAATCTCATCAACTCGGTCCGGCTCATATGTATCTGTATCGAAGTCAGTTGAAGCATATGTCGAACTATTCTCAAAATTAATGTTTCCTTTTTTTTTCTCACCATGTCTTATCCAACATGTGTAGCTTTGATCAATTCCATTACATACTAGATGTCCTTCTAATTCATCTTCTCTAACACGTTTTCCAAAACAACATTTTAAACAAGGACAAACTACTCTATTTGGATCTTTTGCATTCTTCACTGCAAACTCAACAAACTCCTTCACTCCAATTTCATACTCTTTTGACAATCGATTGGCTGAAATCCATTTCCTATCCATATTATACCACCTATATAAATGCAGTAACAAAAATAATAAGCTTTCAAAACATATCAACAAGTTTCAAAAAGAAACCAATATCAACTAACAATTTCAAAACAGAACAGATCATGTGGTATGAGTTTTTGACAATTTTTGACAATTTCAAAACATAACAGATCATGTGTAAAAAATACCTTAGACAACGTAGATGGCCGCACAGTACGTAGAGGATATTAGGGTTCCCAACGTATATAATTATTTGAAAGATGTAGAGGATATGAGGGTTTCCAACGTATATAATTATTTTAAAGATGTATTTTACAGCGCTTGTGAAAAACGCGCTGTAATAGGTAGTTAAATTCAATGAAAGCGCATGTGTTTTACAGCGCTTGTGAAAAAAGCGCTGTAATAGGTAGTTAAATTCAATGAAAGCGCATGTGTTTTACAGCGCTTGTGAAAAACGCGCTGTAATAGGTAGTTAAATTCAATGAAAGCGCATGTGTTTTACAGCGCTTGTGAAAAACGCGCTGTAATAGGTAGTTAAATTCAATGAAAGCGCATGTATTTTACAACGCTTGTGAAAAAAGCGCTGTAATAGGTAGTTAAATTCAATGAAAGCGCATGTGTTTTACAGCGCTTGTGAAAAAAGCGTTGTAATAGGTAGTTAAATTCAATGAAAGCGCATGTGTTTTACAGCGCTTGTGAAAAAAGCGCTGTAACTGATACGCGAAAGCGCTTCCTTTTACAGCGCTTTTTTGACAAGCGCTGTAAAAGCCTTATAACATGATGCGCAAACGTTATATGACCTACTACAGCGCTTGTTTTACAGCGCTTTGAATCAAAAGCACTGTAATAGGTTCCGTTATTTTTAAAATATAATTACAACAGCGCTTGTGTTTAGCAAGCGCTGTAAAATGGGCGCTGTTAAATGTCATTTTTGGCGTAGTGACTGGTTAAACTTGATTATTTACTTGGATTATAAGTAATAACAAAACTAACGAGTGCAGTAATTTATCCTAGTTCCCCAATAACTCGGCTACATCCAATCCATTCACTCATAAGGATTTAATCCATTAATTCAACAACTTGTATTACAAAACACCTGATCCTCCAAGCTAGTCTTCTCAAAATAGCCTGACAACCCTAGACTTTTTAGGAACACTCACATCTTAACTCCACCAGCCAAGTTTGTCCACACAATCTGAAACCCTGGATTGTTGAAGGCACACTAACACCACTATCGAGTTTGAATACAAAGATTTGTAACTTGAGTAGTTGCTTATAACAAGCTGATAATAACAATGACTATCACACTCTAAGAAAACAACACTTAAAAACTATTTCTCATTTAAAAAAGTGTTTCTCCCTTTGAACTCTAAGATGAATTTGAAATTTTTGAACTTAAGTTCTTCTACTCCTTTTCCAATTTTGCTTATGATCTTCTTTTTCAGCCTTGAGCATCTATTTATAGATAAAATTAGGGCTTCAATTTAGTCCTTGTTTAACTTTGAATTGTATCTTTATTCCTAGCTTGGTCAACAATGATCTTATTCAAAAAATTTATGATCATAATTCCTAATGAAATGATGCTTGATTTCTATGTGTTCATATCTAGAATGAAGTATAAGGTTTTTGGTTAGGCAAATGGCGGAAGTGTTTTCACAATAAATGAGAATGTTGGTTTCTAGGATTTTGTAGTCTTCTAGTTGATGTTTCATCCAAAGTAGTTGAGAACTAACCCGACTATTTAAATGTACTCAACTTCTGCTATTGACATGACAATTGTGCTTTGTCTCTTACTTGACCAAGATATTAAGTTGTCACCTAGAAATGTGCGGTTTCCACTTGTGCTTTTTCTCTCAAGTTTATCTCCAACATAATTAGAATCAAAATATCCACTTAGTTTTTACTCATAAGATTTCTTATAGAATAAGGTAATGTTAATAGTGCCTTTAGGTATTCAAGGATTCTCTTAACAATAGTTAAATGTGATTCCCTAGGGTCAACTTGAAATCTTGCACATACACATACACTAAACATGATGTCAGGTCTGTAAGTAGTAAGGTAAAGTATGAATCTTATCATTCCTCTATACATTTTCTTGTCACCTTTTTGGCATGATTCATCATTTTCAAGTGAACAAGTTGGGTGCATTTTTGTCGCCATAAGTTTGCAATCACTCATCTTAAACTTCTTCAGAAGCTCTTTTGTCTATTTAGTGTGATGAATGTATATACATTTTTGACTTTGTTGAAATTTGTATCCCTAAAACGAACTTAAGTTCTACCATCATACTCATTTAAAATTCAAGATGCATCAATTTAGAAAATTCTTGGCAAAGAGTACCATTAGTAAATCCCAAAATAATGTCATTAACATAAATTTGAATAATAAGAATGTCATCTTCTATTGTTTTTCTAAAAAATGTATTAACTATTTTTTCTCTTTCAAAGTTATTTTTAAGCGAGAAGTTACTAAGTCTATCATACCATTCCTTAGGTGCTTGTTTTAGACTATACAAAGATTTCCTAAGTTTTAAACAAATGATTTGGAAACTTAGAACTTTCAAAACCTGGGGTTTGTTTAATATACAGTTCTTCACTTATATAAACATTTAGAAATGCCCTTTTATCATTCATTTGAAATAATCTAATGTTATTATTTGCAGCAAAAGAAAGTAGGATATGAATAACTTATAACCTGGCTACTGAAGCAAATCTCTTAGTGTGATCAACAACCTATTATTAACTGTAGCCTTGTGTGAGAAGTCTTGCGTTGTTTGTGACCAATTAACATTTTTCGTTTAACTTGTTTATGAAAACCCAAATGGTTTAATTAAAGTACTTCTTTGGTTAGGTACTAGATCTCAAACATCATTCCTCTTAAAATCATTTAACTCTTCTTAAATTGCAAGAATGCTTCCATCATTTGTCAATGCTTAATCAACAGAGGTAGGCACAATTGATGAGAGTAAGCCAAATAAAGTGGTATCTTTTATGTATTTTGGTATTGAAATCTGAGGCTTTTTAGCCAAGTTATTGATATTTTGTGAGTTTCATGCTCAAAAATATTTGATGCCCCGATTAAAATTATTCATTGATAAATAAATTAGATTAAATACGGTGAATCTTTTGTGGAAGAATAATTTATTTATATTACGAAGAATTTAATACCGGATAGTTTTGTTAAAAATGTCTCGGGTTGCTCAAAATTGTATCTGTCAATTGAGTTGTGACGAGAGTAAATATTTTTATCAAAATGGTTTGAGAAGTGATTTGGAAATGATGATTTTTACAAATATCTAGATATTTAGATATTTGTTAAGTTATAATTAATATATTTATATATATATATATATATATATATATATATTTGGAGGGAAAAAGAAAGGAAAATGAAAAGAAAGAAAAGGAAAAGAAAGAAAAAAAAAAGGAAAAGAAATAAAAGAAGAAAACGTTTTTCCTCTCCCTGTTGCTCGCGTTTTCTCCATCCTTCTTCTCTATTCTTCTTCTTTGGTTTCTTTTGCTTCTTTTGCTTGAAGAAAAGAAACCCAAGGCTTGGTGAGTGTGAAAGAGAAGATCTCTCAGCTTCATTCTTCTTCTCGGATTCGAAAATGGTGTTGGTGATTTCCAAACCGTCAAACACAAACCCCCACGTTTCTTCTTGATCTAAGCTTTATTTCACAAAGAGATAGAAGGGAAATTTGTTCATCTTCCCGCTACGGAGCTAGTGGACATACTTTGGAAGCGACAATGCGAATGAAGTTTTTACCGGAATTAATTGCAGTGCCGTAATCGCGCGTTAAAGCTATCGTTAATGTAAGAGCTCATTCCATATTTTTAGCTTGCATATAGGATGCTATATGTGTATTTGTGGAGTTGAAATTTTGTGAAATGGATGTGTGATTTTGGGAAAAGGGAATTTAATACATTTATGTGTGTTTTGATGAAATTAAATTTGATGTGTTTGAGGTGTGGGTTGTGAAAACTAATTTGGCGTGATTTATGTTTGAAAGTTGTGGAAATATTTGGGTGATTGTTGATTGAGCGTGGTGTGGTTTGTGAAAACTAATTTGGTGTGGTTTATGTTTGAAAGTTGTGGAAATTATGGGTGATTCATGATTGAGCTTGGTGTTGTTTTTGTGGAAAAATGAATTTATATCTTTTGGTGTGAATTGTGGATTGGATTTGAGAAAATGTTTGAGTATGCTCTGTGTGAATTTGAAAATCATTAGTGTTAAATGAGTATTAAAAATGGGGAATCTTTTAATATCTGCATTTACTTAATGATTATTGTGGAAAGAGTCAGAGTATGCTAATGCATTTCATAGTACATGGTGACCGCAATGGTGCCATGATGATAGTGGTGACCGTGATGGGCCACGAGATGATGCCATGTGATTTGTTGGTTCATCTTATCCTTGCGGGGATTTTCACGTCATGTAGGTCTGTGATAGATTGCATATTTTTGTAAATTGTGCTGACCCGTGATAGGTGGCACCTCGGTAAACAGTACTGGTCTATGATAGGCGGTACATTTACGATTTATGTTTCTTTTTGTAAATCATGCTGACCTGTGATAGGTGGCACCTCGGTAAACAGTACTGGTCTATGATAGGCGGTATGTTTACGATTTACGTTTCTTTTTGTAAATCGTGTTGACCGGTGATAGGTGGCACCTCGGTAAACAATACTGGTATGTGATAGGCGGTACGTTTACGATTTGCGCTTTAAAGTAAATCATGCTGACTTGTGATAGGTGGCACCTTGGTAATTAGTATTGGCCTGTGATAGGCGATACAATTATGATTTACGCCCCTTCGAGGAGGGTTTTGGTTCGAATTCCAAAATTCATGCATTTTGGGCATATACGCATTGCATTAGGGTGCTTGGCACGCGATTTTTGTTTGATATGCTGTGATGATTGTATATGTATGCTCAGTGGTGGTTGTGATTGTGCCCTAATTGGTTAGTGAGATTGTTTGGATTTGTGTGTAAGTGTTGATTGATTTTGAAACCTCTTTAAAAGCTTATTTATGTTGTTTTTGCTGTTTTCTGCTGATGTATTCAAATACAAGAAGGTTGTATTCAAATACAGATGTTACAATTTGGCTACTGACATATGAAACAGCAGTGTAGTCGAATACAAGAGGCTTGTAGTCGAATACAAATGTCCTGTTTTTGCTACTGACTTTTGAAACAACACTGTATTCGAATACAAGGATGCTTTATTCGAATACAACAGTGCAGTTTTGGTTAAAACTCCATTTTTCAACTTTGATTATGCATGTCTAGCATATGAAAACCCTTTCAAGGAGTATGCTAAGATGAAAGGTTATTTTGTGCATTTAAAATTTAAATGCTAAGTGTTATTTGTTAATTTTGGTTGGTGACCTTTACAATTATTGTAGGAATCTGGGCTTTACCCTCAGATGAGAACCAGGATCGTCCAACCGAGTAGTACCGTAGAGATGGACACGTAGTTAGGCATACCTGACCGGTGCTGTGTCAGAAGGATCTTGCAGTGCTGTATAGTTTTTTTGAATCATGATCAGATTAGACGGTTGTATAGGGGATAAATGTCTTTCTTTTTTGTATGTATTTATTTCAATTTGGAAAACTGTACCTAATCCTCATATTGTCAACTAGAATTTTATTTTGATGGGTCCATGTACCACTTTTTGATGTGACGCGAGGGAGTTGAAATTATTGGGGCAGTGCTTTTGTACAGGTGTCTGCCGAGAATACCTCAGGGGTATGAGCTATGTCAAATAGGCCTCATACCTCCGGTGTATTTTTCTATTTAAATACTCTCGATATTTGTTTCTAAAACTATTTCCGCTGCTTGTAAATACTGTTGAGTTTTGTCGTTGTATTACGACTTAAATATTTATCCAAAAGTATTTCCTTCTTTATTTCTTTGTTTTATTAACGAATTTTGTTTGAAAAACAAATGGGTTGTAACAATTGTGGTATCAGAGCTTTGGTTTGGATTTCTTTAGGGATGTAGAGTTTTGGTTATAGATTGTAGGTCAACCTGTAGGTTGGGAGTCGTTATCTGATCATGCGTCAGGGTAATTTGTCTGAGTTATTAGCTCAGGGGTAGTTATTATGTGTTGATGTAGTCGGAAGTTAGTTTTGGAATTATTTGAAGTGGTGTTAAGACTCTCCTTGATGATGGTCTTATAGGAAAACCATGCCGCCAAGAAGGAATGATCTCCAAAAGTGAATGTCAATAGGGAATACCAAATGGCGGAAGGTATGAATACCATGGCTGCTTTTGTTACTGCCCAAACTATGGAAAAGACTCGACGGGATCTAGAAAAGAGGGAAAGAGAGATTCGTGCTTTTGAGTCAAGAGGATTGGAATATTTTCATCGTTACAATCCTCCCAAGTTTAAGGATGATGAGAATTCAGAGAAAGCGAATCAGTGGATCCAAGAAGTGGAAAAGATCTTCGATATGATTAACTGTCAGGCACGAGTGAAGGTCAACTAAGCCACTTATATGCTATTAGGAGATGTTGAGTACTAATGGAGAATTGCAAGGTTGTTGATGGGATCAACTCACGAGGAGGTGAACTGGGAATCATTCAAAAGGAAGTTTTTAGACAAATACTTCACGATGAGTACAAGGACTAAACTGGGTGATGATTTTCTGAAACTTCATAAGGGGAACATGACAGTGGGTGAATATGTCGCTAAGTTTGAATCGTTGTCAAGGCATTTCAGGTTTTTCCGTGAATAGATTGATGAACAATTCATGTGTCATCGTTTCCAAGATGGACTAAAGTATGAGATTCAAGACTCTGTCTTACCCTTGGGAATTCAACGTTTCCAAGTTATTGTGGAAAAATGTAGAGAAGTTGAGGATATGAAAAATAAGAGGGCTAGCCGAGGAGGGAATTTTAATTCAGGATGGCCTAGTCGGGTGAATCATCAGAACAACAAGGGAAGACAAGTTGCTAAACCTTATAATTGACCATAAAATAACAACGGGGGGCAAAATCACCCGGGGAACCAAAATTTCGGAAGACAACTGGGGCAAGTGGTTCGATGTTTCCGATGTGGGGGAGAGGGACATTATGCTAATGCTTGTACCTTTAATATTCTCACTTGCTATAATTTTTAGAAGCCAGGGCACATGGCAAGGGATTACACGGCTCCGAAGGTGGAACCAGTTGTGAATGTAACTAGGGCTACTCGTCCTACTGCTAGAGGACGCGTTTATTGCGTGAGTGCTGAAGCTGGAAATCCATCTAGCAATCTGATTCAACGTGACTGTGAGATTGCAGATAACACTATAACTGCACTTTTTGATTCGGGGGCAACCCATTCCTTCATTGTTATGGATTGTGTGATTCGTTTGAAGTTATCTGTGTCTGCTTTGCCTTTTGATTTGGTTGTTTCCACACATGCTAAAACTTTGACAGTAAATTCTACATGTTTACATTGTCAATTAACTATCCAGAATAGGGACTTATTGGTTAAATTGATTTGTTTACCTCTACAATCACTCGAGGTCATTCTCGGTATGGATTGGATGTTGTATCATTATGTTATCTTGGATTGTACTCGCAAACTGGTTCTTTTCCCCGAACAAGGAGTTGTTAAGTATCTAGCTGCTAACAAACTCAGAGTGTCGCTAAGAGAAGGAACTCATGAGTTTTTGTCTTTGGCTAATGTAGAGGCAAAGATAAATGTGAACATAGAGGATATGATGCTTGTCAATGAGTATCGAGACGTATTTCCAGCATAAATTCCAAGATTGCCACCGGTATGAGAAGTGGAATTTTTCATTGATTTGCACCCAAGAACCGGACCCATTTCAATTGCACCGTATCGAATATCGCCATTGGAATTAAATGAGCTCAAAGGCCAAATTGAAGATTTACTGGAGAAGAAATTTATTAGACCAAGTGCATCACCATGGTGAGCTCCGATGTTACTAGTTAAGAAGAAGGACGTAAGTTCGCACTTATGTGTGGATTATAGACAGCTTAATAAGGCAACTATTAAGAATCGTTATCCTTTGCTACACATCAATGATTTGGTGGATCAATTGAGAGGAGCCGCGGTATTTTCGAAGATTGACTTGAAGTCGGGTTACCATCAGATTCGAGTAAGGGAAGGAGATATTCAGAAAACTGCTTTCAGAACCCGTTATGGACATGATGAATATCTTGTTATGCCGTTTGGAGTTACCAATGCACCAACGATTTTTATGGACTACATGAACAAAATCTTTAGTCCATTCCTAGATAAATTTGTTGTGGTGTTCATTGACGATATATTAATTTATTCAAGGACTGAGGAAGAACATGGAGTACATTTGCGGCAAGTTCTTGAAATTTTACGCGAGAAGCAATTGTATGCCAATCTATCGAAGTGTGAGTTTTGGCTAGGAGAAGTGAATTTCTTAGGACATGTGATAACCAAGGAAGGAATCGTTGTAGATCCGGCTAAGATTGAGGTGGTTCTTGCTTGGAAACAGCCTCAGACTGTCACTGACATACGAAGTTTCGTAGGACTGGCAGGGTACTACAGGAGGTTTATTGAAGTTTTTCTAAGATTGTAGCTCCATTGACACAACTTACTAGAAAGGATCAATCGTTGGCATGGACGGAGAAGTGTGAGGAAAATTTTCAGTTACTAAAGAGAAAATTGACGACCTCACCAATATTGGTATTACCGCAATTAGAAGAACCAAATGAAGTTTATTGTGATGCGCCTCACCAAGGTTTGGGATGTGTTCTGATGCAACACAAGAAAGTTGTAGCTTACGCCTCCAGGCAATTGAAGATTCATGAAAGGAACTATCCTACTCATGACTTGGAGCTTGCTGCTGTAGTTTTTGCATTGAAGATCTGGAGGCACTATTTATATGGATGCACATTCACAGTGTTCAATGACCATAAAGGTTTGAAATATCTGTTTGATCAGAAGGAATTGAACATGCGTTAGAGACAATGGATGGAGACTCTCAAGGATTTTGATTTCACACTACAGTACCACCCTGGGAAGGCCAATGTAGTGGCTGATGCGTTGAGTAGAAAAAGTGTGTCAATATCTTCAACAGTGATGGCTAGACTACAAGAGTTGTGGGAAGCTTTTAGAGACCTACACTTGAACGTAGAGTTTGCACTAGGAATTTTGAAATTCAGAATTATTAAGATTTCGAGTGGACTGCTGGAAGACATTGGGGATTCTTAAGATGACGTCTTAATTCAAGAGAAGAGGAACTTAATAGTGCAAGGGAAGACAACTGAGTTTAAGATTGGACATAAAAATATTTTGAGATGTAATAGTAGGATTTGTGTACCAGAAATTGCAGATTGAGGAAAACAATTTTAGAAGAGGCTCATAAGAGTAAATTGAGTATTCATCTTGGAGCAACAAAGATGTATCAGGATTTGAGGCAGAATTATTGGTGGCCAGGAATGAAGAGACATGTAGCGGAGTAAGTATCAACTTGTTTAACTTGTCAGAAAGCGAAGGTGGAACATCAGCGACCTGCTGAAATGTTGCAACCTTTGGATCGATTAACTAAATCCGCACACTTTTTACCGGTAAAGACCACTTATAAGGTAGACAAGCTAACTGAGATCTACATTGCGGAGATTGTGAGATTACACGGAGTACCATCGAGTATCGTATCAGAATGTGACCCAAAGTTCACATCGCATTTTTGGGGAGCGTTGCATGAAGCATTGGGAACGAAACTACGATTGAGTTCAGCTTACCATCCACAAACGGACGAACAGGTTGAGAGAACAAACCAGTCATTTGAAGATCTATTAAGAGCATGTGTATTAGATGATAGAGGAAGTTGGGATGATGTACTTCCATTGGTTGAGTTTACCTTCAACAATAGTTTCCACGCAAGTATTGGAATGGCACCATATGAGGCTTTATACGGGCGCAAGTGTCAAACGCCTTTGTGTTGGTATAAGGACTGTGAAAGTATAATTGTAGGACCAGAGATGGTACAACAGACTACTGATAAGGTCAAGAAGATAAAAGAGAAAATGAAGACATCATAAGATCGTCAGAAGAGTTATGCGGATAAGCGTCACAGACTTTTAAACCATGCCGCCAAGAAGGAATGATCTCCAAAAGTGAATGTCAATAGGGAATACCAAATGGCGGAAGGTATGAATACCATGGCTGCTTTTGTTACTGCCCAAACTATGGAAAAGACTCGACGGGATCTAGAAAAGAGGGAAAGAGAGATTCGTGCTTTTGAGTCAAGAGGATTGGAATATTTTCATCGTTACAATCCTCCCAAGTTTAAGGATGATGAGAATTCAGAGAAAGCGAATCAGTGGATCCAAGAAGTGGAAAAGATCTTCGATATGATTAACTGTCAGGCACGAGTGAAGGTCAACTATGCCACTTATATGCTATTAGGAGATGCTGAGTACTAATGGAGAATTGCAAGGTTGTTGATGGGATCAGCTCACGAGGAGGTGAACTGGGAATCATTCAAAAGGAAGTTTTTAGACAAATACTTCACGATGAGTACAAGGACTAAACTGGGTGATGATTTTCTGAAACTTCATAAGGGGAACATGACAGTGGGTGAATATGTCGCTAAGTTTGAATCGTTGTCAAGGCATTTCAGGTTTTTCCGTGAATAGATTGATGAACAATTCATGTGTCATCGTTTCCAAGATGGACTAAAGTATGAGATTCAAGACTCTGTCTTACCCTTGGGAATTCAACGTTTCCAAGTTATTGTGGAAAAATGTAGAGAAGTTGAGGATATGAAAAATAAGAGGGCTAGCCGAGGAGGGAATTTTAATTCAGGATGGCCTAGTCGGGTGAATCATCAGAACAACAAGGGAAGACAAGTTGCTAAACCTTATAATTGACCATAAAATAACAACGGGGGGCAAAATCACCCGGGGAACCAAAATTTCGGAAGACAACTGGGGCAAGTGGTTCGATGTTTCCGATGTGGGGGAGAGGGACATTATGCTAATGCTTGTACCTCTAATATTCTCACTTGCTATAATATGGATGCACATTCACAGTGTTCAATGACCATAAAAGTTTGAAATATCTGTTTGATCAGAAGGAATTGAACATGCGTTAGAGACAATGGATGGAGACTCTCAAGGATTTTGATTTCACACTACAGTACCACCCTGGGAAGGCCAATGTAGTGGCTGATGCGTTGAGTAGAAAAAGTGTGTCAATATCTTCAACAGTGATGGCTAGACAACAAGAGTTGTGGGAAGCTTTTATAGACCTACACTTGAACGTAGAGTTTGCACTAGGAATTTTGAAATTCAGAATTATTAAGATTTCGAGTGGACTGCTGGAAGACATTGGGGATTCTTAAGATGACGTCTTAATTCAAGAGAAGAGGAACCTAATAGTGCAAGGGAAGACAACTGAGTTTAAGATTGGACATGAAAATATTTTGAGATGTAATAGTAGGATTTGTGTACCAGAAATTGCAGATTGAGGAAAACAATTTTAGAAGAGGCTCATAAGAGTAAATTGAGTATTCATCTTGGAGCAACAAAGATGTATCGGGATTTGAGGCAGAATTATTGGTGGCCAGGAATGAAGAGACATGTAGCGGAGTAAGTATCAACTTGTTTAACTTGTCAGAAAGCGAAGGTGGAACATCAGCGACCTGCTGAAATGTTGCAACCTTTGGATCGATTAACTAAATCCGCACACTTTTTACCGGTAAAGACCACTTATAAGGTAGACAAGCTAACTGAGATCTACATTGCGGAGATTGTGAGATTACACGGAGTACCATCGAGTATCGTATCAGAATGTGACCCAAAGTTCACATCGCATTTTGGGGAGCGTTGCATGAAGCGTTGGGAACGAAACTACGATTGAGTTCAGCTTACC
>NC_021163.2:51378552-51379881 GCF_000331145.2 Cicer arietinum | reverse complement strand
AAAAGAGGGAAAGAGAGATTCGTGCTTTTGAGTCAAGAGGATTGGAATATTTTCATCGTTACAATCCTCCCAAGTTTAAGGATGATGAGAATTCAGAGAAAGCGAATCAGTGGATCCAAGAAGTGGAAAAGATCTTCGATATGATTAACTGTCAGGCACGAGTGAAGGTCAACTATGCCACTTATATGCTATTAGGAGATGCTGAGTACTAATGGAGAATTGCAAGGTTGTTGATGGGATCAGCTCACGAGGAGGTGAACTGGGAATCATTCAAAAGGAAGTTTTTAGACAAATACTTCACGATGAGTACAAGGACTAAACTGGGTGATGATTTTCTGAAACTTCATAAGGGGAACATGACAGTGGGTGAATATGTCGCTAAGTTTGAATCGTTGTCAAGGCATTTCAGGTTTTTCCGTGAATAGATTGATGAACAATTCATGTGTCATCGTTTCCAAGATGGACTAAAGTATGAGATTCAAGACTCTGTCTTACCCTTGGGAATTCAACGTTTCCAAGTTATTGTGGAAAAATGTAGAGAAGTTGAGGATATGAAAAATAAGAGGGCTAGCCGAGGAGGGAATTTTAATTCAGGATGGCCTAGTCGGGTGAATCATCAGAACAACAAGGGAAGACAAGTTGCTAAACCTTATAATTGACCATAAAATAACAACGGGGGGCAAAATCACCCGGGGAACCAAAATTTCGGAAGACAACTGGGGCAAGTGGTTCGATGTTTCCGATGTGGGGGAGAGGGACATTATGCTAATGCTTGTACCTCTAATATTCTCACTTGCTATAATATGGATGCACATTCACAGTGTTCAATGACCATAAAAGTTTGAAATATCTGTTTGATCAGAAGGAATTGAACATGCGTTAGAGACAATGGATGGAGACTCTCAAGGATTTTGATTTCACACTACAGTACCACCCTGGGAAGGCCAATGTAGTGGCTGATGCGTTGAGTAGAAAAAGTGTGTCAATATCTTCAACAGTGATGGCTAGACTACAAGAGTTGTGGGAAGCTTTTAGAGACCTACACTTGAACGTAGAGTTTGCACTAGGAATTTTGAAATTCAGAATTATTAAGATTTCGAGTGGACTGCTGGAAGACATTGGGGATTCTTAAGATGACGTCTTAATTCAAGAGAAGAGGAACCTAATAGTGCAAGGGAAGACAACTGAGTTTAAGATTGGACATGAAAATATTTTGAGATGTAATAGTAGGATTTGTGTACCAGAAATTGCAGATTGAGGAAAACAATTTTAGAAGAGGCTCATAAGAGTAAATTGAGTATTCATCCTGGAGCAACAAAGATGTATCAG
>NC_021163.2:51371930-51378052 GCF_000331145.2 Cicer arietinum | reverse complement strand
GTTTACCTTCAACAATAGTTTCCACGCAAGTATTGGAATGGCACCATATGAGGCTTTATACGGCGCAAGTGTCAAACGCCTTTGTGTTGGTATAAGGACGGTGAAAGTATAATTGTAGGACCAGAGATGGTACAACAGACTACTGATAAGGTCAAGAAGATAAAAGAGAAAATGAAGACATCATAAGATCGTCAGAAGAGTTATGCGGATAAGCGTCACAGACTTTTAGAATTCGAACAGGGTGACCATGTATTTCTAAGAGTCATGCCTACTACTGGAGTTGGTAGAGCCTTGAAATCGAAGAAATTAACTCCAAAATTCATTGGACCATATCAGATTTCTGCACGAATTGGACCTGTTGCTTATCGGATTGCATTGCCTCTGATACTGTCCAATATCCATGACGTATTTCATGTGTCGCAGTTAAGGAAATACCTTGCAGATCCGTCTCATGTGATCGAACCAGATACAATTCAACTGAAGGATAACTTGTCATTCGAAGTACCAACTATAAGAATTGATGACAGGAAGATTAAGCGATTGAGGACCAAGGATCTTTCGTTGATCAAGGTGATTTGGAACCCAATTACTGGAGATGCGACTTGGGAACAGGAGAGCAAGATGAGAGAACAACACCCTGAGTTGTTTATCGACGCGTAGTTTTGAGGACGAAACTAATTTTAGGGGGGTAGTAATGTAAGACCCATAGTTTTAAATTCTAATTTATGTATTTTGGTATTGAACTCCGAGGCTTTTTAGCCAAGTTATTGATATTTTATGAGTTTCATGCTAAAAAATATCTTTTGATGCCACGATTAAAATTATTCGTCGATAAATAAATTAGATTAAATACAGTGAATCTTTTGTCGAATAATTAATATATATATATATATATATATATATATGTTTGGAGAGAAAAAGAAAGGAAAAGAAAGAAAAAAAAAAGGAAAAGAAACAAAGGAAGAAAACGTTTTTCCTCTCCCTATTGCTCGCGTTTTCTCCATGCTTCTTCTCCATTCTTCTTCTTTGGTTTCTTTTGCTTCAAGAAAAGAAACCCAAGGCTTGGTGAGTGTGAAAGAGAAGATTTCTCAGCTTCATTCTTTTTCTCGGATTCTAAAACGGTGTTGGTGATTTCAAAACCGTCAAATACAAACTCTCACGTTTCTTCTAGATCTAAGCTTTATTTTGCGAAGAGATAGAAGGGAAAGTTGTTCATCTTCCCGCTACGAAGCTAGTGAACAAACTTTGGAAGCGACAATGCGAACAAAGTTTTTGCCAAAATTAATCGCGGTGCCGTAATCGCGCGATAAAGCTATCATTAAGGTAAGGGTTCCTTCCAAATTTTGATGAAATTAAATATGATGTGTCTGAGGTGTGGTTTGTGAAAAATAATTTGGCTTGATATATGTTTGAAAGTTGTGGAAATATTTGGGTGACTGTTGATTGAGCTTGGTGTGGTTTGTAAAAACTAACTTGGTGTGGTTTATGTTTGAAAGTTGTGGAAATTATGGGTGATTGAGGATTGAGCTTGGTGTTGTTTTTGTGGCAAAATGAATTGATATGATTTGGTGTGAATTGTGGATTGGATTTGAGAAAATGTTTGAGTATGCTATGTGTGAATTTGAAAATCATTAGTGTTAAATGAGTATTAAAAATGGGGACTCTTTTAATATCTGCATTTACTTAATGATTGTCGTGTAAAGAGTCAGAGTATGCTCATGCATTTCATAGTACATGGTGATTGCGATGGTGCCATGGTGATAGTGGTGATCGTGATGGGCCACGACATGATGCCATGTGATTTGTTGGTTCATCTTATCCTTGCGGGGATTTTTGCGTCATGTAGGTTTGTGATAGACTGCATATTTTTGTAAATTGTGCTGACCCGTGATAGGTGGCACCTCGGTAAACAGTACTGGTATGTGATAGGCGGTATGTTTACGATTCATGTTTCTTTTTGTAAATCGTGCTGACCCATGATAGGTGGCACCTCGGTAAACAGTACTGGTATGTGATAGGCAGTATGTTTACGAGTTACATTTCTTTTTGTAAATCGTGATGACCCGTGATAGGTGTCACCTCGGTAAACAGTACTGGTCTGTGATAGACAGTACCTTTATGATTTTTGCTTTTTAGTAAATCGTGCTGACCCGTGATAGGTGGCACCTTGGTAATTAGTACTGGCCTGTGATAGGCGGTACAATTATGATTTTTGCCCCTTCTAAGAGGGTTTTGGTTCGGATTCTAGAATTCGTGCATTTTGGGCTTATACGCATTGCATTAGGTGCTTGGCATGCGAGTCATGTTTGATATACTGTGATGATTGTATATGTATGCTCAGTTGTGGTTGTGATTGTGCCCTAATTGGTAAGTGAGATTGTTTGGATTTGTGTGTAAGTGTTGATTGATTTTGAAACCTCTTTAAAAGTTGATTTATGTTGTTTTCTGCTGATGTATTCAAATACAAGAAGGTTGTATTCGAATACAGATGTTACAATTTGGCTACTGACTTATGAAACAGCAGTGTAGTCGAATACAAGAGGCTTGTAGTCGAATACAGATGTCCTGTTTTTGCTACTGACTTCTAAAACACCATTGTATTCAAATACAAGGATGCTGTATTTGAATACGACTCTGCAGTTTTGTTAAAAACTCCATTTTTCAACTTTGATTATGCATGTTTAGTATATGAAAACCCTTTCAAGGAGTATGCTAAGATGAAAGGTTATTTTTTGCATTTTAAATTTAAATGCTAAGTGTTATTTGTTTATTTCGGTTGGTGAACTTTACAATTATTGTGGAAATATGGGCTTTGCCCTCAGATGAGAATCAGGATAGTCCTACCGATGGACGCGTAGTTAGGCATACCTGACTGGTGCTGTGTCAGAAGGATCATGCGGGGCGCGTGGAGATCACCCGGGTTGTATAGTTTTTTTGAATCATGATCATATTAGTCAGTTGTATAGGGGATATATATCTTTCTTTGGTGTATGTATTTATTTCAATTTGGAAGACTGTACCTATACTTTATATTGTCAGCTAGACTTTTATTTTATTTTATGGGTCCATGTACCACATTTTGATGTGACGTGGGGGAGTTGAAATTCTTGGGGCAGTGCTTTTGTACAGGTGTTTGCCGAGAATACCCCAAGGGTATGATCTATGTCTGATAGGCCTCATATCCCTGGTGTATTTTGCTGTTTAAATACTTTGGATATTTGTTTCTAAAACTATTTCTGCTTCTTGTAAATACTATTGACTTTTTTCGTTGTTTTACGACTCAAATATTTATCCAAAAGTATTTCCTTCTTTATTTCTTTGTTTTATGAATGAATTTTGTTTTAAAAAAAAACGGGCTGTTACAATTTGTAACATCTAGAATCAAAATTACCAAGGTTATCTATAGTGTTCAACATATAACAAGTATAACCAAATTGTTTAAAGTAGGAGATGTTGGGCTTGTTACCTTTCCACAATTCATATCGTGTTTTATTCCATATAGACCTAATTAATAATCTATTTTGAATATAACATGCAACATTATCTTATTTAACAATGTTCTTGCCATTTCTTTGAGTGGTTTATTCTTTATTTCTATAACACCATTTTGTTGGGGTGTTCTAGGAGAGGAGAAGTTGTGTGAGATTTCATTCTCATCAAAAAATCTTTCAAAGAACTTGTTTTCAAATTCTCCTCCATGATCACTTCTAATTATTACAATCATAAAAGCCTTTTCATTCATTACTTGTTTGCAAAATATGATAAACAATTTGGGATTCATCCTTACTTCTTAAGAATTTTACCAATGTCCACCCAATGGAGTCATCTACTATAGCAAAACCATATTTCTTTCCACTTAGAGAAGCTGTTTTCATTGGGCAAAAGAGATCTATAAGTAAGAGCTCAAAGGGCTTTCAGGTAGAGACTAAGTTATTAGGAAAACACTTGACCCTTCTAAGAAAGTCTTCTCAAATAACTTGACAATCCTAAACTTTCGAGGAACACTCACACTTTGACTCTACCAGCCAAGTCTTCTCCACCAATCTGACGACCCCAGATTGTTGAAGGCACACTAACACCACTATCGGGTTTGAATACAAAAGTTTGGAACTTGAGTAGTTGCTTTTAACAAGCTGATTATTAACAATGACTATCACACTGTAAGAAAAAAACACTAAGAAAATATTTCTCATTCGAACAAATGTTTGTTTCTTTGAACACTAAGATGAATTTGGAATTTTTGAGCTTGAGTTCTTATACTTTTTTTCTAATTTTCTTCTTCTGCATTAAGTTTCTAATTATAGATAAAATTAGGGCTTCAATTTAATCCTTGTTTAATTACGAATTGTATCTTCATTCGTAGCTTGGTCAAGAATGATCTTATTCAAAATAGTTCTGAACAAGATTCTTTTTTATAATATGTTCTTTAGCTTATGCTTTTTTTATAAATCCAATCTGAGCAGTTCTTCTAGATTGATTATGTTTGTATTTTGTTCAAATTGAGTTTGTAAATTCTTCCAATTGATATTGTTTGTATTTTGTTAAGATAGCTTTCGCAAATTCTTCATATGAAACTTCCTTATTATTGCTTGCTTTAATCTAGGCGAGAACATTGTGTTGGCTGAAGATAATATATTTGTAAATAATAAATGTATCTTCTTGTGAGTGTTTCTTTTTGTAAACAATTTTTGATCATATCTTCTTGTAGATGAATCTTGATCAAATCTTCTTGTAAATAATTCATACCTTCTTGTGATAAATTTTGATCAAATCTTCTTGTAAATAATTCTTATCGTCTTGTTGATAAATCCTGATAAAATCTTCTTGTAAATAATTCATATGTTCTTTTAGATAAATGTTGATCAAATCTTGTCAATAATTCATATCTTCTTGTAGATAAAATATTGATCATATGTTCTTCCAATCTTGACCATATCTTCTTTTCAACTTGATCAAAGATTTTCTTCAATTACAAATTTCTATCAAATCTTATTTTAGATTGTCTTCAGAAACACAAATCTTCTTTCATACTCTACGAAGTTAAATATATTGTTTTTACAAAAAATACTTCTGTTAACATAAAAATTCTAAGTATAAAACCAACTTGGTTCCAATAGTTTTGATTTCCCTATCGTACCTAGGGATACAATGGAGCAAGGAGTATAAAACCAAATTCATTCGTAACTTACAAGTTGTAACAACGACACTTACATCAATATATAATTAATAATCCGATTGAAGAAATATAGAACTATTTCACTTTTAGATGCTCTCCACTATTCTAAACATTATACACTAATTCCCAACAATTAGAACACTTGTAACACAAACAATTCTATATTTACATATCATATACACATTTACATAATTAATAAAAAAATTAGCACAAAGAATTTTTGTTCATCTCATAACTCGAATAATGATTCTAAACATGTAAAATATTCTTATAGAAGTCTAACTGCTCCAAATTGATCACAATTAAATTTTCTTTTAAATTAATCCCCATCACTTAAAAGTTACAATAAACTAAAGTAGATATTTTTCAAGTAGCATATAAGTAGGGATGGGAATAGGCTAGGCCGTCCGACAGGGGCCTATGGCCTGGCATGGCCTGACCTATTTAATAAAAAGGTCAGGTTCAGGCTGTTTTTAAAGCCTGTTTATGTAAATAGGCCAGGCTCGAGCTTGTAAAAAAGCCTATTAGGCCTGACAGGCCGGCCTATATATATTTTATATGTATTTCATTCTCTATTTTTTCTTCTTCTAATTTCCATTGCACTCACTCAAACAAACATGTATGAAAACAACATATTTTTTTTATAAAAACCGATATTATTTATTTGTTACTTTATATTTTATAAAAATCAATACTATTTATTTGTTATCTTTATATATATATTATTAGTATATAAATTTAGAAACTCTGATTGTTTATTATTACTGAATATGAGTTTGTTTGAGAGGTAATATTTCGAGTTGTTTGAGAGGATTTGTTTAGAGGTAATATTCTGAGTTGTTTGAGAGATAATAATAGGTGCGTTTGTTTCAATAAAAAATTTATTCTTTTAAATCAAAAACTATTTTTTAGGGTTTAAAAGGTATTTGATTCATATTTTTTTAAA
>NC_021163.2:51339043-51371681 GCF_000331145.2 Cicer arietinum | reverse complement strand
TTAGTATTGGTATATGGAGAATCATATAAATTGATATGTGTAGAGCATCATGTAGCTATAGATAATTGTTTATTTATTACATATATATATATATATATAATTACATGTTGCATGAGAGGATTTGTTTGAGAGGTAATAATCTGAGTTTGTTTGAGACCATTTGTTTGAGAGATAATAATAGGTGCGTTTGTTTTAATAAAAATTTTATTCTTTTAAACCAAAAATCATTTTTAGGGTTTAAAGGGTGTTTGTTTCATATTTTATTTAAATTATTTTGTTAGAAAAATTATTTTTAATGTGAATAAGACTTTTAAATAGGCTTACAGGCCAGGCCATGATAGGCCGTAGGCCAGGCTCAGGCCGAAAAAAAAGCCTATCATAGGCCGTATGCCAGGCTTAGGCCTCAAAAATTCATCGTAGGTCAGGCTCAGGCCTTTCAAAGCCTGGCCTGGCCTGGCCTATTCCCACCCCTACATATAAGATAAATAATTATTTACTAAAATATACAACATGTTACCAAACCAAATTGAATCATGTAGTGCATAAATTACTTTGAAAGTTACATATTATTCTGAAAATTGATTTATAGAGTTAAATTATTATATAAAATATCGCTAATCATTTAGCACAAAAAAAAATCATTGAGAATTCAACACTTTTCCTTAAATAACTTTTCAATAAATCACGTTGAAATAAAACAAAATCACATTTCTAAATACAAAATAAATAAATCACGCTATTAATTCCACTAAATGTGAGAACGATAAAAATAAACCCCACTATATGGATAGACCTCAATATGTCGGGGTTTGGAATTAACGTCACATTGATCCCCTAGAAATGTCATTTTATATTTATCATTGTCTAAATGTGCTTTGAATATACCAATCACGTGAAGAAATTTGAAGTTTGTACCATGGATGTTCTAGCCACCTTTGAATAGAAAATGAAAATGTTGAATGTAACACTCCAAATTTTATAATAAACTATTTTATTAAATAAATAGAATTTTAATAATTAATTTGATGTTAAAATCATTTTATAATATATGTTGATAAATTTTGGGATTAATTTTCGTTATATGCATGTTTTCTACAATGTGCTAGTTTTATACATATTTGACTAAATGATAAATGTGGACATAGTTATATTTTAATTGCTTCTTGCTGTTAGAATATTAAAAAGTATCTTATAATATCTATTATATTATATTAGAGTATCTTGAATTATTCCATAGGATCAATTGATAATCATAGAGATATCTTAGAATATCTCTCATTATTATTATTATGATTTATTCATGATTTAGGATTGAGTCTATGTTTCTCTATAAATAGAGATTAGTATTGAGTCTTTTATAATCAAGTTAGCATAAAGCTATTATCAATAATATTCAGACCCTTATTATTTTCTTTCCTCCTTTTCTCTAAAATCCCACAACCTCAACATGGTATCTAGAGCCGATTTTGATCCTCCTTGAACGATCCTGCCTCTATTCTGCTGCTGAATTCCCAATATTTAGGGAATATAATCATAGTTTCTGTTTTCCAACATTCCGACACATTCCACTCGTTTTCCATTCAATTCGCTACTGCCGTTGCTGCCACTATTTTTGGTAAATTTTCTTGCGAATAACAGTCATCTCCAGATCAGGTCATGCCTGAAAAGCGCGTCTCCAAAAGCCATCACACGCGCTCTCATGCACTACTAATCTCTCATGCGAGTAGATCTGATGTGTAACACCCCGTTTTTCAGAGCGAGGGTGTATTTTTTTTTTTTCAAAAGAAATTAAAATAAAACAGAGAAATAAACAAGGTAACACCTTTGGATAAGTAATTAAGTCATTATAATTTTCAAGCAGCGGAAAAAGTTCTCAATCCATGAATTCAAAATATTTACATAACAAGAGTAGTACAGTCTTCCAGATTAAAAGTAAACGCAACCCAAAGGAAAGACATCCGTTCCCTCTGTGTCAACCTAGTCTGATCATTTTACAAAACAACTAAACACCCTGAGTGATCTCCACACGCCCCGTGAGATCCTCCTAACGTAGCTGCAGTCAAGCGTTCCCATCTCCATTCCCGTTCGTAGGGTACGAACTGGTAGGATTGTCCTGACTCTCATCTGAGGGCAAAGCCCTGATTTCCACAATAATTGTAAAGGGTCACCAACCGAAATTAACAGGTAACACATAACATTTAAGTTTTAAATGCACAAAATAACCTTTCAACTAAGCATGCACCTTAAAAGGATTTTCCATATGCTAAAAGTTCATATAATGCTTGCCAATTAACAATGAACTCAAAATGAAGTTCTCAAACTATCAAGTAATACATAACTGACCAAAGCATTGATCTATCACGGGTCGACACGATTTACTAAATAGTAACTCGTAAACGTACCACCTATCACGGGTCAGTACAGTTACCATGGTGTCACCTATCACGGGTCAACACGATTTACTAAAAGAAAAAGCGGGAATCGTAAACGTACCGCCTATCACAGACCAGTACTGTTTACCTAGGTGCCACCTATCACGGGTCAGCACAATTCACCAAAAATGTAAATCGTAAATGTACCACCTATCACGGGTCAGTACAGTTACCATGGTGTCACCTATCACGGGTCAACACGATTTACTAAAATGTAAATCGCAAACGTACAACCTATCACGGGTCCGTACAGTTTACCAAGGTGTCACCTATCACGGGTCGACACGATTTACTAAAATGTAAATCGCAAACGTACAACCTATCACGGGTCCGTACAGTTTACCAAGGTGTCACCTATCACGGGTCAACACGATTTACTAAAAGAAAAAGCGGGAATCGTAAATGTACCACCTATCACGGGTCAGTACAGTTACCATGGTGTCACCTATCACGGGTCAACACGATTTACTAAAAGAAAAAGCGGGAATCGTAAATGTACCACCTATCACGGGTCAGTACAGTTACCATGGTGTCACCTATCACGGGTCAACACGATTTACTAAAAGAAAAAGCGGGAATCGTAAATGTACCACCTATCACGGGTCAGTACAGTTTACCGAGGTGTCACCTATCACGGGTCAGCACAATTCACCAAAAACGTAAATCGTAAACGTACCACCTATCACGGGTCAGTACCGTTTACCGAGGTGTCACCTATCACGGGTCAGCACAATTCACCAAAAACGTAAATCGTAAACGTACCACCTATCACGGGTCAGTATAGTTTACCGAGGTGTCACCTATCACTGGTCAACACGATTTACTAAAAGAAAAAGCGTGAATCGTAAACGTACCGCCTATCACAGACCAGTATTGTTTACCTAGGTGCCACCTATCACGGGTCAGCACGATTTACTAAAATGCGTAAATCATAAACGTACCACCTATCACGGGTCAGTACAGTTTACCGAGGTGTCACCTATCACGGGTCAACACGATTTACTAAAAGAAAAAGCGTAAATCGTAAACGTACCGCCTATCACAGACCAATACTGTTTACCGAGGTGCCACCTATCACGGGTCAGCACAATTTACTAAAAACGTAAATCGTAAACGTACCACCTATCACGGGTCAGTACAGTTTACCAAGGTGTCACCTATCACGGGTCGACACAATTTACCAAATGAAATGCATGAGCATACACAGACTCCATTCACAACCTTTCACAACAAACATTAAGTAACCAAGACATTAAGAGATTCCCCATTCTTAACGCCCAGTTAACTTAAACGATTTTCAAAACAACATTAAGTAAATAAGTCATTAAGAGATTCCCCATTCTTAATACTGATTTATCTTAATGATTTTCAAAACAAAACGTTAAGCAAACAGACATATTAAGAGATTCCCCATTCTTAATACCGATTTATCTTAATGATTTTCAAAACAAAACGTTAAGCAAACAGACATATTAAGAGATTCCCCATTCTTAATACCGATTTATCTTAATGATTTTCAAAACAAAACGTTAAGCAAACAGACATATCAAGAGATTCCCCATTCTTAATATACTTTTGACTTAAACGATTTTCTCGCAAAACATTCAGTAAACGAGTCATTAAGAGATTCCCCATTCTTAATACTCATTTACCGAAACGATTTTCAAAAACGATAGTTAAGTAACCGAGACATTAAGAGATTCCCCATTCTTAACCCCCAGTTTAACTTAAACATTTTCCTCAAACGCACATTAAGTAAACCGAGGTATTAAAAGATTCCCCATTTTTAATACTCGTTTAACTCTAATGGTTTTCAAATTCCACAGAAAACAAACTCACACATACTCTCACATTCAGTCCATAATTCACACCAAAACACATCAATAAACAAACATCAAGTATGAACACGCCAAATACGATGAATACAAATCAACACAACGACATTCAGATACATCAGATTTCATTTACTCCAAATCATACATAAAAGAGCTTAAATTCGTTTTCCACAAAACATTCATCAATATAACCAAAACCTAACTCTAAGGTTTTACCCATAATGCCCTAGTTTCGTTTTTCCCCAAATCGATACATTTAACCCTAACAAATTCCTTCCCACACAACCACAGATAAGGCCCTAGATGCAAACTAAAAGTTGGAAGGAGCCCTTACCTTCGCGTTAGCTCTAACGTGCGATTACGGCACCGTGAGTAAATTCGGTAAATTTTCCGCTCGCAACGCCGCTTCCAAAATTGGTCCACTAGCACCGTAGCACGGAGGTGAGCAACCTTCCCTTCTATCACTTCTTGAAATGAAGCTTGGATCTTGAAGAAACGGAGGGGTTTGTGTTTGGATCTCAAAAACCGTTTTTCTTCGTTTTCGAATCAAAGAGGAAAAGTGGAGTTGCGAAAACCTTGATCTAACTCTCACCCAACCTTGGGTTACTAGTTTTGAAGAAAAGAAAGCGACGAAACTGAAAATGGGAGGAGGAGGAAAATGGCTCGCGGCTGAACTGAGGAAGGAGATGGAAAATTTTAGATTTTCCTTCCTTTCTTTTTCTTTCCTTTCTTTTTCCTTTCTTCCTTTTTCCTTCTTTCCTTTTTTATACTCTTTTCTTTTCCTTTTCCTTCCTTCTAGCATAAAATTCTTCGTAAAGGATTCATCGCACTTAATTTAATTTATTTATCGACGAGTAATTCTAAACGGCATCAAAATATCTTTTTGATCATAAAGACTCTAAAATATTATTAACTTTGGCTAAAAAGCCTCCGAGCCAAAATCCAAAATACATAAAAATGCATAAAGTGTACTTTAAAATTATGGGTCTTCATAAAGTGTACTTTAAAGATATATATATATATATATATCTTAATTGTAACTTAACAAATATCTTCATATTCATTAAAATTACCATTTCACCCGTAACGCATAAAATTCTTCGTAAAGGGTTCATCGCTCTTAATTTAATTTATTTATCGACGAGTAATTCTAAACGGCATCAAAATAACTTTTTGATCATAAAGACTCCAAAATATTATTAACTTTGGCTAAAAAGCCTCCGAGCCAAAATCCAAAATACATAAAAATGCATAAAGTGTACTTTAAAATTATGGGTCTTACATGATGCCTCCGCTGTCTACTTCCTATCGTTACTGTTGCCTTGTCTGCTACTGCTGCCTGTCGTCTCTACTTGAAAAGTTTTCCGAAACAACCATTGTCTCTCCTGTTTTGGATGCATTTTCTGACTCCGATGATCGATTATGGCTTCGTTTCGTTAGAGTCGCGCTGCTTCCTCTTTGGTGTTTGTCATGCAATTTAGTTCTTACTAATAGATTATAACAGTGGCTTTTATTCCTACCGACGATCATTCTAGTGGTGTCCCTTTTCCCACAGATGAATCATATTAGTGATGACTTCTTTTTTCCATTGATGATAATTCTGACAATGTCTTTTATTTTCATGACTCACACTTTAGCATGGCAATTTGTCTCAGATGCACTGGCTCCATCTTTTTCCCAAATGTACTGGCCTTGCCTTTCTCTCCTTGAAGCGCGACTCTCCAATATTATTGGTTTGAAGCTTCCAAATGCAGTTTTTAGAAGAATGGACCTTGCTTTGTTCAATTGCTTGCCATGAATTTCTCTCAGGCTAATGATCATATCGGCTATCTGACTAGGCTATATTTATAGCAATTCTCTCCGACTTCACCTACATCCCTGAGTTGCTTTTCCATCCATTTTATTATTTTGCATAGCAAAACATTATTTTCTTGTAACAAGCTAAAACTTAGTAAGCTTTAGCTTGAGGGGGAGTGTTAGAATATTAGAAAATATCTTATAATATCTATTATATTATATTAGAGTATCTAGAATTATTCCATAAGATCAATTTATAATCATTGAGATATCTTAGAATATCTCTCATTATTATTATGATTTATTCCTGATTTAGGATTGAGTCTATGTTTCTCTATAAACAGAGATTAGTATTGAGTTTTTTGTAATGAAGTTAGCATAAAGCTATTATCAATAATATTCAGACCCTTATTATTTTCTCTCCTCCTTTTCTCTAAATCCCACAACTTCAATACTTGCTTTAATTAATTATTTTATAAATAACTATTTTGAATATATTAATAAATATTTTAGAGTATTTATTTTTACAATAGAAGTGTTAAAATATGTTCTTGATATTAAAATGCCTTAAAATGCGTATACTAGTAAGTATAGTAATAACTTTGAATACGAGGGTTTTTGTTATTATTGATATAATTTTAAAATTTTAATTACTTTAATTAATATTTTTAGTGGATAAAATATTGATTTTGAAATATTAACAATATCACACTTAAGTTTTTATTTTTTATTTTTTATTTTTTTATATATATGTGTATTTGTTAAGTTGTGTCTATTTTATACATATTTAATTGATTTAGTAGCTTATATAAAATAGTGATGTTATATATTTTTTATTTTATTTTAACTATTCTTATAATATAGTAATCTTTTATTTTTTTTATTTTAACTATTCTTATAATATAATAATCTTTTAATTTTATATTTGGAATATATTATTTTAGAGACAAATAAGTGCGTTATTAGTTGTGTCTTGTGAAAAAAAGAATACTAAATAATAATAATAATAATAATAATAATAATAATAATAATAATAATAATAATAATAATAATGGGGTTAAATGAGTTAGGTTAATAAAAAAGGGTCAAATATAATCTAAAATAAAGTAGTGGTTTAGTAGAAAAGAAGAAGAGGTGCCGCCTGGAGAGAAAACGGAATCGCACGTGAGAGAAAAATGTAAAAATAAAATGATACCGGTAATCAATCACTGTCCATAAAATTTTCTCTCTTTTCGTTCAAATTTCAGTACGTTGTTTCATATATTTATCTAGTCAATTAAACACACTTTCTCAAATTTTTAATCACCCAAATTTCTCCCTAAAATACTTGACTTCTCCGTTTACAGAATTCCTTAAATTACACCGTTCTTCTTCAACGTCAGTCTGATTTGAGCGAAACAAATACCAAAACGATTGTGTGAAAAGTGACTATATTATTCATTGATTGGTTTTCTAATTTATGGTAAGTTTACTTGACCAAATTTAGAAATTTAGTTTTTTAGAGTTTGTTATCATAATTTATTTTTGACGTTTACCCATAAATTGTCGAGTTAGATCAATTGAAGCACAAAGAGTCAAGGAATAAATGCTTTTATCTTGTGGGCTTGTATCCGTGTGTGAAAGCATCGAAATAAGGTAAAAGGTGAGAGAGCGTTTGAATTCGTGAGTATAATATATTGTGAGATGAACAAGAAAACCGTATTTCCCAACGATTCATCAGGGGCTCGCTACATACGACAATAGCCCTTTGAGTGATAAATTAATTAATGTACAAAATGGAAATTGTGAGATTAAAATATAGAATAGAAATACTTATAAGGTGTTGATTGATTCGTTATATTTGTGGTATTTTATATTATTGTGATATTTGATTTAATTTCGTTAAATGTGTGACATTTGATATTATTGTGATATTTGATTTAATTTTGTTAAATGTGTGTCATTTGATATTATTGTTATATTTGATTTAATTTCGTTAAATATGTGGTATTTGATATTATTGTGATATTTGATTTACTTTCATTAAATGTGTGACCTTTAATATTATTGTGACATTTGATTTAATTTCGTTAAATGTATGGTATTTGATATTAATTTGATATGGGATGTCAAATAACTTTGGTGCATATGTTTGATTAGATGGGTTTATGTGATGTAATAACAAAATGTAAATTCATTTTGATAAGTTTATGTGATTATGGTGATGTATGCTTAATAATAATGACGTTATAAATTTGTGATAAGTCAATGTGATGATGTATGATTGATGATAGTGATGCTATAAAATTGTGATGAGTTTATGTGATGAAATATGATTAATGATAGTGGTGTTGTGAATTTGTGATGAGAATATTGAAGTAACCCCATAGTTGGTGAAATAGTGGTAATTCCAATTTGTGTTTAAGATAATAGCCTTAATGGAGTATCATATGTCAGCGAGGGGAGAACATAAATATTGAAAATTTGTGAAGTGGAGATTATTTTGTCATCATATAGGTAGGGGCTAACAAGCCTAGTGATTTCGGGGAAGTACAATTGAATGAGTCTGATCGTGGCAGTTTGCTGTTGAGCCTTAATGCAAGATTATTAGACCTTGGAGGTATTCGGGTGGGGAATTCCTAGGTGACTTAGAGGTAGTACTCCAAATTTCGGGAGCTACCATGCAATGTGACACAAATTGAAATAAAAAGTAAAATGTACTAGTTTTGAAAGAGATTCACCGTGGTTCTAAAATAGAGTATAAAAGTTTTCTTTTAAACTACAAGGTTCAGGGCATCACATTCAGACTTACACAAAATGTTTGCATACAAATTTTCAATGAAAACAATCCCTCTAATATCGACATAAAAGCGCATTCTAACTTTAGAGACAATTAATTTCTACCTCCAAATAAAAGATAAAAATAAAACAATTGATCGATCAAATTTACAAAAATCTAAATTAGTTCATAACTCAACAAAACAAGACAAATTACTCCCACCCAGTATCACCTATCAGAGCGTGGATCACTAATCGATAACTTGAAATAATTGCGCTCTCGCAAACGCCAAACACAAGCAACGAGGGGTGATCTTCGAAAACATGTAATAGTATAAAATAATTGAGAAGAACACATAAAATATATTAAACACCGTATCCTATCAAATCACAACCAACAAGAATAATGAAGGTAAAACATTGATAGAATCCACAATATCAAGTAAGTAAATACACAAATCAAGTAATTTCATGCATGCTCTTATACTCTAGACTCCTCCTCTTTCCTTGGTACCATTCTAACTCTGAAGTACTTGGTTAGGAGGCTTGATACTATGCCACCACGCAAGTGGACAGACAATTCAATTTGGTCATGTCCTCATAGATCTACTCAACTCAACCCGAGACACATATACGCGATAGTCGAGGTAAACGTGTGTTGCATGGTAGCTCCCGACATTTGGAGTGCTACCTCCAAGTCACCTAAGAGTTCCCCACCCGAATACCTCCAAGGTCTAACAATCTTGCCCTAAGGCTCAACAGCAGACCGCCACGATCAGGCTCATTCAGTTGTACTTCCCTGGAATCACTAGGCTTGTCGGGCCCTACCTATATGATGATCAAATAATCTCCACTTCAAAAGTTATCAACATCTATTTTCTCCCCTCGTTGGCCTAGGTTACTCAATCCATTAAGAGAGTCATCATTGGCACAGGTCGAATTCATCACTATTCAATAAAATGCAATATGCATTTCGTGATATTCATCAAGGTGGTAACATCATAAATCAACAAGTAATCATCAATGCATATTTTCATAGTCATATATTACATTCAAAATTTATCATCATAATAAACAAACTCCAACAATATATGATTTTCACTCACATATAATAATACTAAATGGTTCACACACACCACTTCAATTGAAATTAAATTAATAACAATTCATCATATTTTACATCAAATAACAATATCAAGGTAAATATAAACAAAACACAGAGTACGTCAAATACACAATTCTACAATAATTCAACTACCACACAATCTTCAAAACTTAAATCAAACAACACCCTATAATAGTTTCTAACTCGTATTTTAACCTCATCAAATTCAAGTTTTCTCATTAGTCAATTATTACTCAAAGGACTTCATCCCTACGTAGCGAGCCACGAATGAATTTTGGGAAATACGGGTTTTCCGTTCATCTCACTTAATTTACACTCATGAATTCGAACTCTCTCTCACTCCATACCTCAGTTTGACGCTTTCGTATGATATAAGAATCAAAACAATTTTCAGCAGCCATCACATGTCGACAACGCGCAACGAACGAGTCCAAAAGCATCGATGAATTTGCAGAGTCAATGAAACATGGCTGATACTTTACGCGAGCATAAAAATGTTACATAATTAATAAAAATATTAGGCGAAGAAACATATTCAAAATGTCGTGAAACAGGTTATTAGAAAATGCCTTACCGACACGTCGGAGCACCGACAGGGTCCGACGTCTTCTTCGCCAAAACATGCACATGAGTAGTGCTTCTTGAAGATTTCGACAAGTGAAATCCAAAAAAGTTGTCGGTTTTTCAGGACGATGAACGTGGTGGTTGGAATTCTACAACACAGTCACGATGAGGGTGGAAACCCATTTTTTTTTAAGTGTAACAGTTTGTGATTTCAAGCATAGGTAATGGAAGAGGGTTTTCGTGGAGTCCAAATATGGTCTTGTTTTCATTCGGGATAGTCGTGGTGCCCAGAATCTTGATCAAAAGGTGGAGGTGTAATTTTTGACAAAGAGAAATAAGACGTTTCAATTTGCGATTCAGGTTGAGAATGAAAGAGAAGATCACAATGATCACGAATGTGGTGTCAGTTTTCTAAGACAACCATTGTAACGATCGTGGTCGACGAGAAAAGAGGGAAGAGAAAATGGTTGTAGGCGGCGATGTATACGAAGAAGAAGGAAGAGGCAAGAACATGTTCTGGTTTGGATGTTATTATTTTTCTTCCTTTATTATTATTATTATTATTATTATTATTATTATTATTATTATTAGATTTTAGTCTTAAATATGACTCTAACCCATAAAACACATTTTAGTCTTTTTTTTTATTTTTATAAATAAAATTAACATTTACCAAAACTAATTTTTTTAGCACATTTTTTTTAAACACAAGTTAATTACTAAGATAAACCACCTAAAATTACTAAGCATTTATCTTACTCATCTATAACTAAAATTTTATTCTTCCAGGTACTCATACTAAAATAATATTATTTTTAAGATAATAAATAAAATAAATATAATATTAAAAACTTATATTAACAATTAAATTAAATATATATAAAACTTTCCATTAAAGCATGTATGTATAAGGAAAATTAATCAGAATATTACTTATATTTTACAAAGAAATTTAGGGTGTTACATGCAACACATGTTTACCTTGATTGTCGCGTATATGTGTCTCGGGTTGAGTTGAGAGGATCTATGAGGACATGGCCAATTTGAATTGTCCGTCCACCGAGATGGTGGCCTAGTATCAAGCCTCCTAACCAAGTACTTTAGAGTTAGAATGGTACCACATTGTAAAGTAGAGTTTAAGCCCATGCATAAAATTGCATTTTATTGTGATTATTTCATTGTGATTAATAGGTATCGTGTGTGATAATAATTGTCTTAGATGATTTGATGTTACAGTGAAATGAATCGATTTTACTTGAGTGGTTTTAACTTTATAATGTGATGTTTTTCCTTGAAGAATATTTGTGTTATGATACGGTGTATTATGATTGTTTGTGTGTTCTTCATAGTTATATTATACTATTAACATGATTCAAAAATCACCTCCTTCGTTGTTTGTGTTTGACTGGTTTGGCCCTGCGTTAATGAGTCTTGAAGTTCAAGTTTGGGAGAAACCCCGCTCTAATTGGTGATACCAGGAATTAAGAGTTGTAATTTATATTTTACTTATGTAATTACAAATAACTTTTTATATGAAAACCTTAGTACTAGTAAGTTTTTGGAATTAAATTAAGTAATTATACTTACAACAAGCTTATTGAGATTACACTACTTTATAGGAGAAAAAAAGTTAAAAGTGTTCCTTTTGATTTTTAAGCAATGTGATATCTTAAATTAATTATAAAAGTTTTTATTTTCTTGGAAACATATTTTCTTTATCCGCTGCGTATGTAATTCAAAACAAATCTAGTATAAAATTATTATATATGTCATTTTCGGGTTTATGGTGTCACATTGAAAGTATAAGAGACTTGAATGTAAACCTCAACCAGGTAAATCAAGAATGTAAAAACTAGGATAAGAAGATGATCATTTATATGTACATATTAGACAAATTATAAAACAATTTAAAGTCATTTCCATCATCTCCCTCAACAATATAATCAATTGGTGACGTTCTAGCTACGTTATCTTCAATGTTCAAAGTAAGTCATAATGAAGAATAGTTACTCACAAGAATGAAAGTCACGACTATCCTGTCAAATGTATAACAAAAGCTAGCTAGAAATTTCTTGTACCAAATATTACCTCGTAACTGTGGAATACCCTCCCTAAGTATCATACTATAATTGGGGCACCCATTTATTCTTTATTAGATAAAATAAAGGCAGTGCAACCTATTCGAACAAAAATCCCTTATCAAAGAGTATTTATCTATTTTGATCGACCAAATTCAATTCAAGAAAAACGTTGATTGTTTGATGTCATAGAAAACTCTTTCAAAAGAGCTAAAGAATAACACATGTGCTTGAGAACTTCAAGAGAAAGAAGTAGAGCTCAAAAAGATTTTGCATGTCTAAAAGAAACAAGTGAACTCCTAACTATATGAGCCCCTATACCATAATATATATATACATACATACATATACATTCAAGTGTGACTCTAATCCACACAAATATGGATTGATAAGAATTACCACTCCTTGCACGTTGATGTTTCAAAAAGCATAACATCTAAATAAAGATCTGCTGGGTCAAAAACTCAAAAAAGGCAATCTAGGCAAAAATGAGTGAAGAGCCATTAGGTCGAAAACCTAATAAGGAGACCTAGGAAAAAATTAGGAAAGACGTTTGTTAGGTTGAAAACCCGAGAGGAAAATCTAAGCACAAATTAGGGTTACAAAAATTATAGAATGAAGGAAACTTATTACCTTGTGAATCTAAAAAAGGTGAGCAAATAATATGGCTTACATACATAGATCAAAGTTGAAGCACAATATATCCCTTAAGTGTGTGAAGATAGATTGGGGCAAATCATGGCGTCCAAATTGGAGGAATTTTTTTTTGAAATTATGACATGAGTTATTAGCACACTTCTTTTACTAAACACTTCAAACAAATAAGGTCATTTACCCGTATGAGATCACCTTATCTTATTTTTTTTCTTCTATGAATCCTTCTTTTTTTGTACCATATATTTTCTCATTAAATATCATTATCTGAACATTCCTTCTCTAATCTGTTGTGTTATAAATACTTTTTTGTTAAAATTCATTTTTTATGATAATCATATGTTGAGCACAAAATAAGTGAATGTCAAGAAGCAAAAACTAATATGGTGTCTTTACACATAAGGCAAGGGCAACTAGAGATCAAGTCGAAGATGTAACAAAAAATATCTTTAAATATCAAAAGGACAATCACCATAATTTATTAGAAATGGTGCACATTTTTCATCCATGAATCAAAGGATCATGTTTGTAAGGAGATGAAAGAAATAGAAAAACTAAATAAAAAAATTGATAAAAAGTTGATTGAAAAAATTGAAGAAGAAAAATAGATGAAAATAACGAAAAATGTTAATTCATCAAATGCATTCATGACATTTCATATTTTCAATAACGTATAATTTAAAATCGGGACTACTGACACGCACCCTCTGATTTAAAACATGGGATCGTGAACCACACACTCTAATTTAAAGTCGGGATGATTGACCTGCAACCTCTGATTTTAAAGCTAGGATGACTGATCCGCATCCTTTATTTTGCTTTTGAAGTCGGGATGATTGACATGCACCCTTTACTTTTGTCTTTGAAGCTGAAATTTCAAACTCACACCATTTACTTTTTCCTTTAGAGTCAGGATTTTTGACCCGCACTTTACTTTTTTCTTTGAAGTCGGAATGACTAACTTGCCCCTTTTCTTTTTCTTTGAAGTCGGAATGACTGACTTGCCCCTTTTCTTTTTTTTCTTTGAAGCTAGAATATCTTACCCGCCCCCTTTATATTTCCTTTGATGTCGGGATGACTGACCCGCACACTTTAATTTTCCTTTGAATCTGGTATATCTTACCCGCATCTTCTTCATTCAATAATTTGCTCTTCCTTCAATAGATTTATAGCAAAACATTTTTCTCTCATTTTTACTTTATAAATGTCTTTGTCATCAACATATTTAATCAAACAATCATGGTTTCCAAAGAGAACTTTATAACTCCTTTCAACTAATTGTCTAAGTTAATAAATTTTAAAGACGTACAATACATCAGAAATTAACTTTGTACTTGAATAAGGTGATATTGCTATTGTTCCTTTCTTTTCCAATAATTTAGAAATTAACTTTGTAAAATCCATAGATGGTAGATATTTGACAACAATTTACAAATAATGAGAAATTAACCGGAGTAAATAAAAATTTCATTGAGAATATGAAAAATATATGATCGATTTTTTAATAGATGAAAAGTCTTGTCGCAAATGATAGAGATACTTGTAGAAGGTTTTATATCAAGTACAAAGGAAATTTAAGAAACCAAAAATATTGTATGAGCAAGGCAATAACATGAACATGGCAAGGCCGACTATCTATTACCTTCCGTGACATTCCTTACGTTTCCTTTTTCTTTACCTTTTGATAATATTGTTTTTGTTGAAGGAATGATAATATTATTGGAAATTGATGCTTTTAAAATATGCTATTATATTATATAATATAATTGAAACACATAAGTTGTAAAACTAATATATGTATTTTTGAAAATAATATAGATATAATAGATAGATTATAGATGAGTTAAAAATTTAAGAGCAATCGAGGTATATAAAAGATGCAATAGTATAGATAAGTATGTTCTAATAGAGATTTGGTATAATATCTTCGGTCTATCAATTATTGATTTTTTTAAAATTTAATATTTGTATTATTTTGAGGAAGATAAAAAATTAATTATAAATTTTATTTTATTTTATTTTAATCAAATAGATTATTATTAGGTAACCGATATAGTCTTTACATTTTATTTTTAATGTTTATTTTATTTATAATATAAAAAAATATATAATTATTTTTTCTCTAAAAAGAAACAAAATTTAAGTGTTATACGAAAAGAACGTAAACATGCTAATTTTTTTTATAGTTACATTGTTTAAACAACCACATATATGTGCCAAATTATATTTTGAAGAATAAAATTAGTTGTCATATATGAGGCAGACAACTGCAAAATAGGAAGGAATTAATTTTATTTACAAATAAAATTAACAGCAAAATAGAAGCGAGTTAGTTGTCAAATAAGATGAAGTTGCTAATTGATTTGTAATAAACTGTAAAATAGGAGGAAGTTGTTAAAAAAATTTAACATGTTCTTTTCTTTGGCACATCTATCGCATTAGCTTTAATATATATATTTTTTTTCTATTTAATGTATTTTGTTTGATTTTATTAATATAATATAATATATTTATTAATTAAATATTTTTTCATTTGTTAAAAAAATATAAACAATAAAATATCCCTAAGATGAGACCTCTTAAAGAAGTAAAAAAAATTATTTCAGGTAGTCATATCATACCTTGCGACTTCTTGAATGTCAAAATAAAGTACATCATTTTCGTATATTAGTTTTAAAGTATGATATATTATAAGAAGAATTTTTTTAAAAAAAGAGATATAGATGAAAAATATCCTCATCATCAAATGCATATTTTTAACAATATATTTAAAAAAAAAAAATTCAAATATATAAAGTATAATAATATTTTGTTATTAAATTCAGATTTTATTTCAAATAATACCATTAGATTGTTTTCATAATTTCATCATTTTTAAAAGGCATAATTGCACCCGCGATCTCTTAACTTAATTTCAGGTAACACTTCAGTGTTTTTCTTTTTCTTTTTCTTTTTCCGATTTGGTCCTTTATTTAATTTTAGGCTAAGTACCACTTATGATCCCTTAACTTAATTTCAGTTAACGTTTTAGTCTTTTATCTTTTTTTTTTTTTCCGATTTAGTCATTTATTTTAATTTTAAGTGACAATTTGATCTTTTATGTTTTAAAACGTCAACAATGTTATCTTTTTTTTTACAAATATTCATCAAAATTTTCAAACAAAAACCATAAAATTAATTATATTTTGTCATATAAAATAAATTTAATCATATTTGTAACTCAAATCTTCAAATAAACTCATATTTTTCATTCTTTATTTGATGTTGTTGGAGACGAAAATATGAGTCTATTTAAAGATTTAAGTTATGAATTTGATGAAATTACATTATATTGAGGATGATAATTAGTTTTATGAGTTTTGTTTAAAAAAATTTATGAGTTTTTTGAGTTTTTGCAAAAAATAAGAATAATATTGTTGACTTTTAAAACATAAAGTATCAAATTGTCACTTAAAATTAAAATAAAGGACCAAATCAGGAAAAAAAAGATAAAGGACTAAAACGTTAACTGAAATTAAGTTAAGGGACCACGGGTGGTATTTAGCCTTAATTTTAAGTAATAATTTGATCTTCTATATTATATCATACTTTCAAACAAGACCCATAAAATTAATTATCATCTTCAATATAAAATCAAATTTCATTCAATTCATAACTCAAATTTTCAAATAAACTCATATTTTTATTATTTATTTGATGTTGTTGGAGATGAAAATATGAGATTATTTAAATATTTGAGTTATGCATTTGATGAATACATGAATTTTCTTGAAATTGATATTGAATTTTATGGATTTTGATGGATTTTCTAAGTTTATGTAAGGAAAAGAAAATATTGTTAACATTTTAAGATATAAATGATCAAATTGTTACATAAAATTAAATAAAGGATCACATCATAAATAAATAAATAAAGTACTGAAGTGTTACTTGAAATTAAGTTTAGAGACCATTGGAGTAATTATATCTTTTTAATAAATAATAATAACAACAACATCTCAATTAATAATTGATTCAATTAATTGTTGAATATGAAAAATAATAAAAGGTAGACAATTCAAATTTGTTATTAATTACTTGATGGTATGAACAAATTTGAATATTCTTTTAAAAATAAATATTTATATTAGTTCAAATTATTTTCATGTATACAATAAATATTTTTTCAACAATTTATATAGAAGTATATAATCAATTACTATAAATTAGATATATTTAAATAATATAAAATAAACATTATAAATATACAATTTAAAAAACTATTTATAATAATAATATTAAATAATTGTAACATCCCTCTCACTACCTTAAAAATATTAAATAATTATAACAATCCTCTAAGCAATTACTGTAAATTAGATATATTTAAATAATATAAAATAAATATTATCAATATATAATTTAACAAACTAATTTAAATGATAATATTAAATAATTTTATTAAATATTTTACTAAACAATCTGATTATAACTAAAATCAATATTATATATAAAGGGAATACCAAGTTTTGTTGTGGCTTTTTCTCTTTCAATTTTACCGTCTTCTAGAATAATTTATTTAGAAGTAAATCCTACTTTACTTAATTCAATAATTAATTTTTCTAAAGTATTTATACCATTATATAAAAGGATACTAAGTCTTGGTGTAGCTTTTTTTATACCAATCAAATTATATACAATTTTTTTTTATCTTTTTACTATTTTTATCAATAAAAGCGGAGATGGTGAAATATTTTAGTGTGAATTTTGTTTCTTCCTGAGTTGCTCTTCACTTAAAGTGTTTTCATTTTCATCTTATTGTTTTGGTTAAATACTACTTGTGGTCCCTTAACTTAATTTTAATTAACATTTTAGTTATTTATCTTTTTTTTTTCTTTCTGATTTGGTCATTTATTTTAATTTTAAGTGATACTTTGATCTTTTATGTTTTAAAATATCAACAATGTTATCCTTTTTTTTTTTACAAAAATCCAAAAAATTCATCAAAATTTTCAAACAAAACCCATAAATCATATCCTTTAATATAATACAAATTTCATCAAATTCGTAACTCAAATCTTCAAATAAACTCAAAGATAAAGGACTAAAACGTTAACTAACATTAAGTTAAGGGACCACGAGTGGTAGTTAGTCTATTTTTTTTATTCAAATAAATAACTGAACTGTAAAAAATATTTATACATAGGTAAGAAAATGTGAATCAATAGGAAAATGGGAAGTCACAAATGTTATAACATAAGAGACAAAATATTCACATGAAAACTTCCTTTTGGATAATAAACATAAGGGTGCATAAAAATTATTTGGTTTTTATATATAAAAAATATATGAAGAAAATTTTGAAAAATAAAGGAAGATAAAACTCACAACTCGAAATGGTTAACATATGATAATTAAATATAACAAAAATTAAACTATATTATTTTATAATTTTATTGATGGTTCAATCAACATAAATTTCAAAGAAAAATATATTGATCATGTGATACAAGAGTATGACCAAGTTGTCTCCCTCCTATTACAACATCAGTCCAATGAAAGCATTCCAAAGATCCTTTTTTAACCTTGCATGGTCCTGATTCTTTTACAAACCAATGACATTCATGTTCGCAATCATTTTGATCTCGGGTTTGAACATAAATGTCAAAATGGTGAAATGCATTAACCCATGAAAATTTGCAAAAATATAAAGATCTTGGTATTAAGTATTGGAATTGGGCAAACTTGGTAATTGGGCAAACTTTCACTGTATTGGAATTGCAAAGTAACAAGAATTGTAAGTAACATAAAAACTAAAAACAAAAATTTGGAGATTGTAACCATCTTGCTTGCCCAGTGGATAAATTTGTTAAGTGGTTTTGAATCATGTGCTCACTTACTTGTTATATATAGTGTCGAGCCAAGTGAACGGGCATTGTTTTTCCACGATTACTAATATTATTTGATTAATTATATGGCCATATAAGGATACAATAAATATAAAAATTAGATAAGATACAATATTATTAAAAAAATTAAATATATCTTTAATTCTTGTAATATATTATTTTTCTATTTTGGTCTTTGTAAGTTTTTTTGTTTAGTTAAAATCTCTGTAAATATAGTTTCATTTTAAAATAGTCATTCCATCCAACTTTTGTTAAAAAAATTATAACTCCGTTAAAACATAACAATTTTTTTTTTAAAAAAAAGCAAATATAATTAAATTATAACATTTTTTAACCTAAAATTAACTTCAAATGTTTCATCCTTCTTTCGTACAAAAATCTAAATTGCACATTTTTCTTAATCGTTTCAGTCTTCTTCTCGTTGTAGAATTAGTCACGTTATGTCGTAATTCACCAAATAAAAAAAATATGGAAAAGCAAAATAAATTTGATTAAAAGTTCAACCCTCATTATGGATAATTCCTTCATTACTAGGTCAAGGTATATGACTAGGACTTTGACTTTTTTCTTTGTCCCTCCTCTCTCTACAGCTACTCTCCCTTTTGGACTTTTCTATATACTTCCTGAAAATCCCTTAATCTCCACGTCAAGAACAAAAACTCTTATTCAGATCATATTTAAACCTACAAAAAAAGAGTATGTATCGGTATTATAAACATTATGGTTAATAATTTTTTTTTTAATCTGTCCATGTGAGCATTACTATAGTATCTATTAAAGTTGACTAAATTAACTGTTTTTGTACATTTATCTATTCAATTTTGACACTACTAATTAAATAATTTTTTTTATAATTGAAATTAAAAATTTAATTTAAATTAAAATCATAACAAAAAGCGTCATTTCAAAATAGACCTAAAAGATAAAATTAAAAATTTGATGGTGTTAAATCTAAAATATGATAAAACTCATTCATAAATAACATGTCTTTCAACTATTGGTGGTTTAATTTGATAGTATCAAAACATGTTAATTTTCAAATGTACCATATAAATCTCATAAAAATAATATTGTACCACTATTTCTTTTGTAAAATAGTAATTACTATCATCGTTTTTAATAATAATTTCCTTGCTTCAATTTAAAAAATATACAAGAGTAATAATTAATGTAAAATAAATATTACATTGCTATTTATTAATGTAACCCCTAAATGTTATAATAAAATTATTTTATTAATGAAATATGATTTTAAATAATTAATTTGATGTTAAATTATTTTAAAATATATGTTAATTAATTTTCTTTATATGTGTGCTTATAATGATGTGCTAATTTTATACATATTTAATTATATGAGTTATATAAATAAAAAATATTATATTTTATTATTTTATACATTCTTCTAAAGATAATAGTATTTTTGTGTAAATATTTTGAATAATAAGATTTTAGGCGATTTTACAAGTATATATGTGTTGGTAATTAATGTAATATTTTCTTGTATGTTTGACTAATGTTAAGTGTACACATATTTATATTTTATTTATTTCTAACTATTTTATATGTTAGTTATACATTTTATAAATAATTATCTTGAGATAGTAGTAATATTGTGTTTTATTTCCTTTATTTTTATATATTTGTTATGATATGGTGATTTTATATATATTTTATTATGATTTAGTAATTAATAAAGAGTGTTGATATTATATTTATTTTATAATATTGACCATTCCTTCATCGAGTTAATTAATTTAACATATTTTTTTTCCGAATTCTAACCTTCACAATTTCTCACCAAAATTCTCTAGTTTCCTGTTTATGGAACCCGCTATTTTATACTATTCTTCTTCACTATAAGTCCGATTTAAGATAAATTCATGTCAAAATGACTGTGTGAACAGTGACTACGTTATCCACTAATTAGTTTTCTGACTTCACCTATGTTTCTTTGACCCAATTTTAAAACTAACCTTTTAGAATATATTCTCATAACTTATTTTTTACGTTTATTCATAATTTGTTGAGATGGATCGATGAGAGGAAGATGAGTCAAATGAACATGGGCTTCTAGATCGTGGACTCGGACTATCCTACCTAATTTTATTAGAAAATATTAAAAAATTTACTAAAATAATAAAAGTAAAATCGAAATTATTATTTTATTTACAAAAACGAAAATAATTTAATAAAATAAGATTTTTGGAATTAGACTATCAATTTTTTAATTAATTAATAAAATTTATAATAGGAAGGTCTATCTTATTGATTGACCTTAATTAGCAACAATAACATACTTTTAAGGAAGTTTGCAATAAAAAAAATCAATCTTATTAATTGCATTTAATTGGAAATAATGACAAATATCTTTAAGGAATTATAATTGATTCACAATAATGACAAATTTTATTTCTAAAAATAATTGAACATAATCTACTATTATAAATAAGATTCTTAGATGACTCTCTAAAGAAAAGAGATTAAAAAATATTGATCAATTTTAGGTGTTTGAATATGTCCATCAAAAAGTCACTAACGGTACTGTGTTGCGACATTCTTACACAACCTTCTTTATAATCACACATTTCAAAAAATAAAAATTGGATACGAAGATAAAAATGATACTTATAACTATAGAATAGATTCAAATTATTCTATTTTTATAATTTAATATTTAAGAAAATTGAATATTAATTAGATTTTTTTTATTTGAATTGGAATATCCATTTTTTTATTGTGCATTAGGTACTTTATTACCCTTGTCTTTGTTTATGTTTTGGATTGGGAGACAAAAAAAATCGTTTTTATGAAAGAACCTAATATAATAGTTTTTTATTTATTTATTTTTATTTTTATGTTGGTTGTTTTTCATGTATCACATTTTTTTAATGAAATTATGTCTTAGTTTTTATTTATTGTTTTTATGTTAACTTTATTCATATAACAAAATTATTTACAACTTTTTTATATTATTATCATGTTTGTCGTTTTTGTATATATGGTGTTATAATTTAAACAAAATTCATTTTCATATTCTAAAAATATAATAAAATGTTGTATTGAGAAAATACATTCTTCAACAAAAAGTGTTATGTGAAAAATCACAAACCTCACACAAACACCATTTATGGTTTAACTCATTCAAGTACACTTAAAAATATTTAGAATAATAAGATAAATAAAAAAAGATATAAATGAAAACAACATATTGTTATCTCTTTCGTCGTATTGAACTTGGCCTATGTTAGACCATCTAGATGTTTTCCAATGCGCTGTTTGATATTAGTCACCCATGAACGTCGCACAAATAAAACAAAAATTAAAATTGACCAACACACAAATATTTTATTACAAGATCTATATGCGTTTTTGAAGGAGTAAACACGAGAAGGAGGGGTTGCATTGTGTTTGAGTAAGTTAATATTTTTTTATTATTTGATTAAACTGGTTCAAATTTGATGATTTAGTTGGATTATAAGTAATAACAAAACTAAGGAGTGCAGTAATTTATCCTAGTTCACCACTAACTCGGCTACATCCAATTCCTTCACTCATAAGGATTTAATTCATTAATTCAACAATTTGTATTTAAAAGCACCTGACCCTCACAACCTTATACTTTTGAGGAACACTCACATCTTGACTCCACCATCCAAGTCTTCTCCACACAATTTGAAACCATGGATTGTTAAAGGCACACTAACACCACTATCGAGTTTGAAAACAGAGATTTGGAACTTGAGTAGTTGCTTCTAACAAGTTGATTATAACAATGATTATCACACTATAAGAAAACAACACTTAGAAAATATTTCTCATTCGAAGAAGTGTTTCTCCTTTTGAACTCTAAGATGAATTTGAAATTTTTGAACTTAAGTTCTTCTACTCTTTTATAATTTTGTTTATGATCTTCTTTTTCAGCTTTGAGTATCTATTTATCAATAAAATTAGGGCTTCAATGTAGTCCTTATTTAATTCTGAATTGTATCTTCATTCCTAGCTTGGTCAACAATGATCTTATTCAAAAATGTCATGAACATAGTTCCTAATGAAATGATGCTTGATTTCTATGTGTTTATCTCTAGAATGAAGTATAGGGTTTTTGGTTAGGCAAATGGCGGAAGTGTTTTCACAATAAATGAGAATGTTGGTTTCTAGGACTTTGTAGTCTTCTAGTTGATGTTTCATCCAAAGTAGTTGAGAACTATAACCAACTATTTAAATGTACTCAACTTCTACAATTGACATGACAATTATGCTTTGTCTCTTATTTGACCAAGATGTTAAGTTGTCACCTTGAAATGTGCGGTTTCCACTTTTTCTTTTTCTCTCAAGTTTATCTCCAATATAATTAGAATCAAAATTCCCACTTAGTTTGTACTCATAAGATTTCTTATAGAACAAGGTAATAATGATAGTGCCTTTAGGTATTCAAGGATTCTCTTAACAATAGTTAAATATGATTCCCTAGGCTCAACTTGAAATCTTGCACATACACATACACTAAACATGATGCCAGGTCTGAAAGCAGTAAGATAAACTATGGATCCTATCATTCCTCTATACATTTTCTTGTCACCTTTTTGGCCTGATTCATCATTTTCAAGCGAACAAGTAGGGTGCATTATTGTGGTCATATGTTTGCAATCACTCATCTTAAACTTCATGCGAAGTTCTTTTGTATATTTCGTGTGATGAATGTGTATACCTTTTTGACTTTGCTGAAATTTGTATCCCTAAGAAGAAAATAAGTTTTACCATCATACTCATTTAAAATTCAAACTGCAACAATTTAGAAAATTCTTGGCAAAGAGTACCATTAGTAGATCCCAAAATAATGTCGTTAACATAAATTTGAATAATAAGAATGTCATCTTCTATTGATTTTCTAAAAAATGTATTAACTACTTGTTCTCTTTCAAAGTTATTTTTAAGCGAGAAGTTAATAAGTCTACCATACCATGCCCTAGGTGCTTGTTTTAGACTATACAAAGATTTCCTAAGTTTAAAAACATGATTTGGAAACATAGAACTTTCAAAACCTGGGGTTTGTTTAATATACACTTCTTCACTTATATAAAAATTTAGAAATGAACTTTTAGCATCCATTTGAAATAATCTAATGTTATTATTAGCAGCAAAAGAAAGTAGGATATGAACAAATTATAACCTGGCTACTAGAGCAAATGTCTTAGTGTAATCAATAGCCTATTATTGACTATAGCCTTGTGTGAGAAGTATTGCCTTGTTTGTGACCATTTAACTTTTTTCATTTAACTTGTTTATGAAAACCCAAATGGTTTAATTAATGTTCTTATTTGGTCTAGGTACTAGATCTCAAACATCATTCCTCTTAAAATCATTTAACTGTTCTTAAATTGCAAGGATGCTTCTATCATTTGTCAATGCTTCATCAACAGAGGTAGGCAGAATTGATGTGAGTAAGCCAAATAAAGTGGTATCTTTTAGTGATGATTTAGTCCTCAAAGGATCACTTGCACTTCCAATGATTAAAGTTTCAAGATGAGATGACTTATACTTCTATCAAGATCTTCCTTTTGACATATCTTGACTATTTATGACTTGATTATATTAATTCTCTGAAGATTTGTCATCTTCTTCTAATTTGCTTTATCCTTTGATTTTTCAATTTCTTCTAGTTTGCCTACGTCTGCTTCCTCTAATTCCAATAAACTTGTACTATCATCATTTTGCTTTGACTTTTCAAAGTTAATCTGTTTGTCATCAAATTTAACATGTATGAATTCTTCCACAATATGAGTTTCGGTATTAAACACTTTATAAGCCTTAGGTCTTTTAGAGTATCCAATGAAGGTACATTTTTGACATCTAGAATCAAATTTACCAAGATTATCTATAATGTTCAACATATAATAAGTACAACCAAATTGTTTAAAATAGGAGATGTTAGGCTTTTTACCTTTCCACAATTCATATCGTGTTTTGTTCCATATAGACCTAATTAAGAATCTATTTTGAATATAACATGCAATGTTAATTGCTTCAGCCCTAAAGTGTTTTGTAACATTCATCTTATTTAGCATTATTCTTGCCATTTCTTTGAGTGATTTATTCTTTATTTATATAACACTATTTTGTTGGGGTGTTCTAGGAGAGGAGAAGTTGTGTGAGAATCCATTCTCATCACAAAATCTCTCAAAGAACTTGTTTTCAAATTTTCCTTCATGATCACTTTTAATTATTACAATCATAAGAGTCTTTTCATTCATGACTTGTTTGCAAAATATAATAAACACTTTGGGATACATCCTTATTTCTTAATAGTTTTACCAATGTCCACCTAATGGAATCATCTACTATAGCAAATCGATATTTCTTTCCACTTAGAGAAGCTATTTTCACTGGTCCCAGTGGCAGAGCTTGACAGATAAACTTGGGGTGGCCGATATAAAAATATCTGAACCTTATATGCAACATAAAACACTTATCTAAGTCAATAAATTCTTTTACTCTTCTTCATTCTCACTAACTTATCTAAATCAATCAATTTAAGAAACATAAAACATCTTATATGGACAAAAAAACTCAAACAAAAATGCAACAAAACTCAAATACCTTCTGTGCAACAAAAAAACTCAAACACTTTATATGGACATAAAATCAAACACTTTATTTGCAACAAAAAACTCAAACACTTTATATAAATATAAAATCAAACAGCTTATGTGCAACACAAAAACTCTAAATTAAAATCAGCACTAACTTCTAATAAAAACTCTAAATCAAAATTCCAAACTCCAAATCAAAGCTCCAAACTCAACACTAACAAAATAAACTTTAAATTTCATCCTAACTAAACAACATAAGCAAAAAGCTGCACTAACAAAATCAAAACTAACAAATTAGAAATCCAAATTCCAAATCACAACTAACTAAAAAAAATCATCACTAACTAACAAAAACAAGAACTAACAAAATAGAGAGGAGAACAGAGAGGTGAGAGCGACAAACAGCCACCGGCCACAGAGGCGGTCAGGTAGAGGCAGCCGCAGGTCCGCAGCGAGCGGAGAAGCGATTCGTGATTCGTAATCTGGCAGAGCGGCCGCGCGTTTTTCGTCGTGAATCTGATTATGGAGGAGGGAGAGAGGAAAGTTGTTGATTATGGAGGAGGGAGAGAGGAAGGTTGCAACTTGTAAGAAAAAGGGAGAGAGAAATGCGGCTGGATGAGAGAGGAAGAAAGAGAAAACTGAATTAGGTTTTGGTAGTGTTGTAATTTTTTAGATTTAATCAGGACATTATAGTCATTTTACCTTTTTTTTTTGGGTGGTCGCGACCCCCCTGTGTCCCTACTATGCTTCGCCCCTGACTGGCCCAAAGAGATCTATAAATAAGAGCTCAAAGGGCATTCAGGTAGAGACTGAGTTATTAGGAAAACACCTGACCCTCCAAGCAAGTCTTCTCAAACAACCCCAAACTTTCGAGGAACACTCACACTTTAACTCTACCAGCCAAGTCTTCTCTACCAATCTGATGACCCCATATTTTTGAAGGCACACTAACACCACTATCGGGTTTGAATACAAAAGTTTGGAACTTGAGTAGTTGCTTCTAACAAGATGATTATAACAATGACTATCACACTGCAAGAAAAAACACTAAGAAAATATTTCTTATTCGAACAAGTGTTTCTTTCTTTGAACTCTAAGAAGAATTTGGAATTTTTGAGCTTGAGTTCTTCTACTTTTTTCTAATTTTCTTCTTCAGCATTGAGTTTCTATTTATAGATATAATTATGGCTTCAATTTGATCCTTGTTTAATTAAGAATTGTATCTTCATTGGTAGCTTGGTCAACAATGATCTTATTCATTTTGTTAAGACAGCTTTCGCAAATTCTTCATATGAAACTTTCTTCCTATTGCTTGCTTTAATCTAGGCGAGAACATAGTGTTGGCTGAAAATAATATATTTATAAATAATAAATGTATCTTCTTGTGAGTGTTTCTTCTTGTAAACAATTTTTGATCTTATCTTCTTGTAGATAAATTTTGATCAAATCTTCTTGTAAATAATTCATATCTTGTGATAAATCTTGATCAAATCTTCTTGTAAATAATTCTTATCGTCTTGTTGATAAATCCTGATAAAATCTTCTTGTAAATAATTCATATGTTCCTGTAGATAAATCTTGATCAAATCTTCTTGTAAATGATTCATATCTTCATGTAGATAAAATATTGATCATATGTTCTTCAAATCTTGACCATATCTTCTTTTCAACTTGGTCAAAGATTTTCTTCAATTATAAATTTCTATCAAATCTTATTTTAGACTGTCTTCAAAAACACAAATCTTCTTTCATACTCTATGAAGTTAAATATATTGTTTTTATAAAAAAATACTTTTGTTAACATAAAAACTCTAAGTATAAAACCAACTTGGTTCCAACATTTTTGATTTCCCTATCGTACGTAGGGATACATAGGAGCAAGGAGTATAAAACCAAATTCATTCCTAACTTAGAAGTTGTAACAAAGACACTTACATCAATATATAATCAATAATTCGATTGAAGAAATATAGAACTATTTCAATTTTAGATGCTCTCCACTATTCTAAACTTTATACACTAATTCTGAATAATTAGAACACTTGTAACATAAACAATTCCATATTTACATAATCATATACACATTTACATAATTAATCAAAAAACTAGCACAAAGATTTTTTGTTCATCTCATAACTCGAATGATGTTTCTAAACATGTAAAATATTCTTATAGAAGTCTAACTGCTCCAAATTGATCACGATTAAATTTTCTTTTAAATTAATCACCATCACTTAAAAGTTACAACAAACTAAAGTATATATTTTTCAAGTATCATATAAGATAAATAATTATTTACTAAAAGATACAACATGTTACCAAACTAAATTGAATCATGTAGTGCATAAATCACTTTGAAGGTTACACATTATTCTAAAAATTGATTTATAGACTTAAATTATTATATAAAGTATCACTAATCATTTAGCACAAAAAAAATCATTGAGAATTCAAAAAAATTCCTTAAATAAATTTTCAATAAATCGTGTTGAAATAAAAAAAAAATCACATTTCTAAATACAAAAAAAAATAAAATAATAAATCACATGTATTTTTAAATCAATAAAATTTCTAAAATTTCACTCGTACTTTAATAATTAAAAACACATTTATAAATAATTAAGCACTATAAAAGTTATTATTTTCAACTTATGTTTTGAAAGAAAATTTAAACTATATATATATATAGATAGTTAGCAAATTTTCCAATAAATTAGCACTTCCAAAATAGATCCAATTTATTTGTTTATTTTCTCAAAACTTACAACAACAACAAATAATTTGTATATTTATATACATTAAAGCAGTACACATGACACAAAATATAAGACATACTTAGTTTTGATAATGAATAACACTAATCCTCAATTTATCAAACCAAAATTTTGTAGAGGGAATAATACTTGTGGAGGAAATTTTGTAGAGTTTGATCCGATTCCCATATCTTAAGCCAAAATTATTTGTTTGTGCCTTGTCCAACAAAATGATCTCTTAAGCCACAATACCTAAGAGGATATGACCCAAATGTTAGATTTTAAAGATTGTACACCTTTAAAATTTAAGGTGCATGACTTGGTCGAAGTATGGTGGTTAGATTTTAAAGAAAACGAACTCAACATAAAGAATAATTAACTCCCAAATCTTGGAAGTTCTTTAGTGAATTCCATCTCCTAGGATTGATCAAACTGACAAGTCCGCCTTTGTGCAAGAAAAAAAACAATTAGGAGATTACTGAGTTACCTATAATTTTAATGTAATTTCTTTAGATGTTACCCTACTTTACCGTAGAGTTGACACACTTTGTTATTTAGTATTTTTAATATTAATAAATGAATTCTGTTTGGTTTGTTTTTCTTTTTCACCCATTATATATTTCACAATATCTTACTGAACATTATTTGTCTTTCTCTTCTTTAAACCATATACCATTCATATTTTGAAGAAGTCTATTAATAAATATGTTTATTAAGATCTCATACACAATTTCAATCATGCTATTAATTCCACTAAATGTGAGAACGATAAAAATCAACTCCACTATCTGGATAGACCTCAATATGTTGGGGTTTGGAATTAATGTCACATTGATCCCCTAGAAATGTCGTTTTATATTTATCATTGTCTAAATGTGCTTTGAATATACCAATAACTTGGAGAAATTTGAAGTTTGTACCACGGGTTTTCTAGCCACCTTTGAATCGAAAATGAAAATGTTGAAAGTATAAGAGACTTGAATGTAAACCTCAATCAGGAAAATCAAGAATGTAAAAACTGGGATAAGAAGATGATCATTTATATGTACATATTAGACAAATTCTAAAACAATTTGAAGTCATTTCCATCATCTCCCAAATCAATATAATGAACTGGTTGACGTTCTAGCTACTTTATCTTCAATGTTCAAAGTAAGTCATAATGAAGAATAGTCACTCACAAGAATGAAAGTCACGACTATCCTGTCAAATGTATGACAAAAGCTAGCTAGAAATTTCTCGTACCAAATATTACCTCGTAACTATAGAATACCCTCCTAAAGGATCATACTATAATTGGGGCACCTATTTATTCTTTATTATGTAAAATAAAGGTAGTGCAACCTATTCGAACAAAAATCCCTTATCAAAGAGTAGTTATCTATTTTGATCGACTGAATTCAATTCAAGAAAAACGTTGATTGTCTGATGTCATAGAAAACTCTTTCAAAAGACCTTAAAAGAATAACACATGCGCTTGAGAACTTCAAGAGAAAGAAGTAGAGCTAAAAAAGATTTTGCATGTCTAAAAGGATTAGCATGACAAGTGAACTCCTAACTATATGATCCCCTATACCATTATATATATATATATATATATATATATGGGTGTGTGTGTCAGCAGACGATGGGCCAGGAGGATAGAAACATAGATGGATTGGCCTTATGCTAATGGGGGCCATCACATGGGCTTCTTGTTTCGAAAAATAAATTAACAGCATTGAAGTGTGACTCTAATCTACACAAATATGGATTGAGAAGAATTACCACTCCTTGCACGTTGATGTTTCGAAAAGCTTAACATCTAAATAATTATCTGCTAGGTCAAAAACTCGAAAAAGGCGACCTAGGCAAATATGAATGAAGAGCCATTAGATCGAAAACCTAACAGGGCGACTTAGGAAAAAATTAGGGAAGAAGTTTGTTAGGTTGAAAACCCGAAAGGGAAACCTAAGCTCAAATTAGGGTCACAAAAAATATAGAATGAAGGAAGCTTATTACCTTGTGAGTCTAAAAAAGGTGAGCAAATAATATGGCTTACAAACAAAGATCAAAATCGAAGCACAATTAATCCCTTAAGTGTGTGAAGATAGATTGGGGCAAATCATGTCGTCCAAATTGGGGGAAAAACATGATTGAAATTATGGCATGAATTATTAGCACACTTCTTTTATTAAACACTTCTAACAAATGAGGTCATTTACCCGTATGAGATCATCTTATCTTCTTTTCTTTCTATGAGTCCTTTTTTTGTACCATATATTTTCTCATTAAATATCATTATCTGAACCTTCTTTCTCTAATTTCTTGTGTTATAAATCTTTTTTTGTCAAATTCATTTTTTATGATAATCATATGTTGGGCACAAAATAAGTGAGTGACAAGAAGCAAAAACTAATACGGTGTATTTACACATAAGACAGAGGCAACTAGAGATCAAGTCGAAGATGTAACAAAAAATATCTTTGAATATCAAAAGGACAATCACCATTATTTATTAGAAGTGGTGAACATTTTTCATCCAAGAATCCAAGGATCATGTTTGTAAGGAGGTGAAAGAAATAGAAAAAACTAAATTAAAAAATTGATAAAATGTTGATTGAAAAAATTGAAGAAGAAAGAAAAATATTAATTCATCAAATGCATTCATGGCATTTCATATTTTCAATAATGTATAATTTAAAGTCGGGACTACTGACCCGCATCCTTTGATTTAAAACATGGGACGCATGAACTACACACTCTAATTTAAAGTCTGGATGACTGACCCGCATCCTTTATTTTTCTTTTGAAGTCAGGATGATTGACATGCACCATTTTTTTCCTTTAAAGTCGGGATGACTAGCCTACACCCTTCAGTTTTTTCTTTGAAGCCGTTATTTCTGACCCACACCCTTTACTTTTGTCTTTGAAGCCGAAATTTCAAACCTACACCATTTACTTTTTCCTTTAAAGTTAGGATTTTTAACCTGCATTTTACTTTTTTCTTAGAGGCTGGAATGACGGACCCGTCCCTTTTATTTTTTTCTTTGAAGCTAGAATATTTGACCCACACCCTTTATATTTCCTTTGATGTCGGGATGACTGCCCGCACCCTTTAGTTTTCCTTTGAAGCTCGTATTTCTTACCCGCACCTTTTACTTTTTCCTTTGAGGTTAGGATTTCTGACCCGCTACCTTTACTTTTTCCTTTGAAGCCAGGATTTCTGACTTGCACCATTTACTTTTTTCTTTGAGGTCGGGTTTTTGACCCGCACCTTTTACTTTTTCATTTGAACCTTAGAATTCTGTCCAGAACCCTTTATTATTTTTCTTTGTAGTCGGGATTTCTGGCCTACATCCTTTATTTTTCCTTTGAAATTGGCATAACTGACCCGCACCCTTTATAACACCCCAAATTTTATAATAAACTATTTTATTAATGAAGTTGAATTTTAAATAATTAATTTTATGGTTAATTTTCTTCATGTGTGGGCCTTTTAAGATGTGCTAATCTTGTGCATATTTGATTAAATGAGTGATATAAATAACAAGTATGATATTTTATTATTCTATTTATTTTTCTAAAAATAATAGTGTTTTAGTGTACATATTTTAAAGAATAAGATTCTAGACGATATTTGTGTTCGATTTTCTTGTATGTTTGACTAATGTTCAGTGTGCATATCTTTATATTTTAATTATTTCTAAGTATCCTATTTTAGTTATTTATTTTATAAATAATTATCTTGGAATAATTATAATATTGTGCTTGAATTCCTTTATTTTTATATACTTGTTATGACATTGTGATTTTGACTATTCTCTAATGATGATAGTATTTTAATGTGAGTAATTTGAAAATAATTATAGTTATAGTGATTATTTTAAATATAAGAGTTTCAATTGTTAGTTATATGTATTTTTTTTTAAGTTAATTGTAACACCCCGTTTTTCAAAGCGAGGGTGTATTTTTTTTTTCAAAAGGAATTAAAATAAAACAGAGAATTAAATCAGGAAATGCCTTTGGATAATTAATTGAGTCATTAAAATTTACAAGCAGCGGAAAAAGTTTCTCAAATACATACATCCAAAGTATTTAAACAACAACCAGAAGATACAAGGAACCCATTCAACTAAGGTGTCGTACTGACAATAATAGTAACAGTACAGTCTTCCGGTT
>NC_021163.2:51314949-51334943 GCF_000331145.2 Cicer arietinum | reverse complement strand
AGACATTAAGAGGTTCCCCATTCTTAACGCCCAGTTAACTTAAACGATTTTTCTTAAAACAAAATATTAAGTAACCGAGACATTAAGAGATTCCCCATTCTTAACGCCCAGTTAACTTAAACGATTTTTCTTTAAAACAAAATATTAAGTAACCGAGACATTAAGAGATTCCCTATTCTTAACGCCCAGTTAACTTAAACGATTTTCAAAAACAAATATTAAGTAACCGAGACATTAAGAGATTCCCCATTCTTAACGCCCAGTTAACTTAAACGATTTTTCTTTAAAACAAAATATTAAGTAACCGAGACATTAAGAGATTCCCCATTCTTAACGCCCAGTTAACTTAAACGATTTTCAAAAACAAATATTAAGTAACCGAGACATTAAGAGATTCCCCATTCTTAACGCCCAGTTAACTTAAACGATTTTTCACAAACAAACGCACATTAAGTAAACAAGACATTAAGAGATTCCCCATTCTTAATACTCATTTAACTTAATGGTTTTCAAATTCCACACAACACAAACTCAAACAAATTCTCACATCAAAACACATCAATTCATTTATTCACAAGATCCAACCATACACATATCAAATTTCATCAATATCAATTAAGAGCATGTCAAAAACAACGAACACAAATCGACACAATCCACTACTCAAAACACACAAGTTTCATTTACTCAAAATCTTACATACGTGAGGTAAATTCATTTTTCCCAAAATAATACTCCGATCCTAACAAAATTCGTTTCCACACAACCACATATAAGGCCCTAGATGCAAACTAAAAGTTTGGAAGGAGCCCTTACCTTCGCGTTAACTCTAACGTGCGTTTCTGGTACCGCGAGCAAATCCGGTAAAAATCTCCGCTCGCAACGTCGCCTCCAAATTGGTCCCCTAGCACCGTAGCGTGGTAGTGAGCAACTTTCCCTTCTAACTCTTCGCGAAATGAAGCTTGGATCTAGAAGAAACGGAGGGGTTTGTGTTTGAATCTCAAATACCGTTTTTCTTCGTTTTCGGATCAAAGAGGAAGAGTGGAGTTGCGAAACCTTTGTTCTAACACTCACCCAACCTTGGGTTACTAGTTTTGAAGAAAAGGAACGAAAAAGAAAGCAAAACCAAGAAGGAGAAGAAATGGGTTTTCGCGAGGCACGGGAGGAAGAAGATGGAAAATTGGAATTTTCTCTCCTTCCTTTTTCCTTTCTTTGTTTTTCCTTCCTTTCTATTTCCTTCTTTCCTTTATATAACCTTTTCTTTTCCTTTTCCTTCCTTCTAATTTCCTTTCTTTTTGTTCTCTCCAAGCAAACATATATATATATTAAACATAACTTAACAAATATCTCAAAATATCTAGATATTTGTTAAATTACCATTTCATCGTAACGCATTAAATTCTCCGTAAAGGATTTACCGCACTTAATTTAAATTTATTTATCGACGAGTAATTCTAAATGGTGTCAAAATAACTTTTTGATCCTATAAACTCCAAAATATTATTAACTTTGGCTAAAAAGCCTCCGAGTCAAAATCCAAAATATATAAAATACATAAAGTGTACTTTAAAATTATGGGTCTTACATTAATTATTTTAATTACTAAAATTTAAAAAATATTAATTTAAAAATATTATTAATGTTTTATTAATGAGATTGTGTTAAAAAAATTAGTTTTTATAATTGTTGGTTTTAGTTTAAAAATTAAAAGAAATGAGTAAAATGTGTTTTATAAAATAGGTTCATATGTAAGAGTAAAACCTATTAAATAATAATAAATAAAAATTTAATTGAAAAGTAAAAGAAAGAAAAGTATGAGAAAAAGAGTGAAGCATCACACAATAGAAAGGAGCGGCGACAACCCTTGAGAGAAAAGGAAGAAAATTGACATTGATGGTTGATAATTTTTCTAAAAAACTTTCTCCTTTTTTCATATAAATTTCAATATGTTGTTTCATTCATTTAGCTATTCAATTAAACATACTTTCTCATATTTTTAACCATTCAAATTTCTCTCTAAAATACCTAACTTCTCTGTTTTATGGAGTTCGTTATTTTGCACTGTTCTTCTTCACCGTAAGCCTGATTTTGAGTGAAACCAACGCCAAATCGACCGTATGAACAATGACTATATTATTCATGTATTATTTTCCTATTTAAGGTATGTTAACTTGTCTCAATTTCGAAATTGACTTTTAGAGTGTGTTCTCATAATTTATTTTTGATGTTTACCTATAAACTATCGAGTTAGATTGATTGAAGGATAATGAGTCAAAGGACAAAAGTCTTTTGTTTGTGGACTCGTACTCGCGTGTGAAAACTTAGAAATAAGGTAAGGGGTGACATATCGTTTGAATTCATGAGTACAATATATTGTGAGATGAACAGGAAAATCTTATTTCCCAATGATTCATCCGAGGATCGCTACGTACAATAGTAGCCATTCGAGGGATAAATTAATTAATGTGCAAATATATAATTTTTCAGTTTAAAATGTAGAATAGAAACATTCATAAGGTGTTGATTGAATTAATTTTGTTGAATGTGTGGTATTTGGTATTATTATCATATTAGTTATCGAATGAATTTTGTGCATATGTTTGATTAGACGAGTTTATGTGATGTTATAAATTTGTGATAAATTCATGTGATGATGATGTATGATAGTGATGTTATAAATTTGTGATAAGTTTATATGATGATGTATGATTGATGAAAGTGATATTATAAATTTGTGACAAATTTATATCATGATTATGATGATGACGACGAAGATGTATGATTAATGATAATGATGTTATAATTTTGTGATGAGAATATTGAATTAACCCCATAATTTATTGAATAGTGATTATTCCAACTTGTACTAAAGATAATTCTCTTAATGGAGTAGTCTAGGCTAGGGGGGGGGGGGGGAGAGAGAGAGAGAGAGAAAATATATATTGAGAATTTTTAAAGTGGAGATTATTTTGTCATCATATAGGTAGGGTTTGACAAGCCTAGTGATTTTCGGGAAGTACAACTAAATAATCCTTATCGTGGAGGTCTACTGTTGAGCCTTAACGCAAGATCGTTAGACCTTGGAGGTATTCAGGTGGGGAATTCCTAGGTGACCTAAAGGTAGCGCTCAAAATGTCGAGAGCTACCATACAACGCATGTGTCTCGGGTTGAGTTGATGGGATCTAATAGAATAGGACCATCTTGAATTGTCCGTCCACTTGGGTGGTGGCATAGGATCAAGCCTCCTAACTAAGTACTTTAGAGTTAGAATGGTACCAAATTGTGAAGTAGAGTCTAAGCTCATTCATAAAATTGGATTTACTTGTGATTGTTTTGTTGTGATTAATATGTATCATGTGTGATAATAATTTCTCTTACATGATTTGATGTTATAGTGAGTATATTGATTTTCCTTGAGTGATTTTGACATTTATAATATGATGTTTTTCCTTGAAAATATTTGTGTAATGATACAGTTTAATTATGATTAATTGTGTGTTCTTCTGATTATATTATACTATCAACATGATTTTGTAACTCACCTCCTTCGTTGTTTGTGTTTGACTGGTTTGATCATGTGTTTGCAAAATAGCAGTTATTACAGGTTAATGAGTTTTGAAGTTTAATTTTTGAGAGAATCTCTACTCTGAAAGCTAATACCAAGAATGAGAGTCATAAGTTGTATTTTACTTATTTAATTAGAAATAACTTTTTGTATGGAAACCTTATAAAAACTAGTAAGCTTTTGAAATTAAATTAGGAAATTATAGTTAAATCAAATTTATGGAGGTTGCACTATTTTATAGGAGGAAAACAAAAGGTTTAAAGTGTTTCATTTGTATTTTGAGAAATTTAATATCCTAAGTAACTCATAAAAGTTTCTTTTTCATTTGAGAAAGTTTTGTTATCCAATGCAAATTAAAAATAAAAATGTGGTATAATTTATTACATATTATTTTGGGGTTTAGGGTGTCACACTCTTTAATTTTTCTTTGAAACCAGGAAAAAGAATTGTATCTTAATCCTAGAAAACAATTTGTACCCTCGAAGCCAAGAAAACAACCAACATCTTAAGCCAAGAAAACAACTCACATCTTAAGCTGAGAAAATGACTTGCACACTGTAAGACCCATTGCCAATTATCTAGAATATGGCAATCAGATCCATACACCCTAATAAATGTCTGATTACATCATAGAATAAAAAACATCAAATTCTAATTTCAGCAAGTCTAGAACTCATCTTTTGATATAAAATCCGTATCTCGTGTTCCTCCAGTTGCTAATAAAAATAAAAGGGTGAGATAAAAAATCTCAGGGAGCTTTGAAAATTAAGGGGGTAGTTTTGAAGAATTTATTTCATAAACATGTATAAAACTTGAAAACATTATGCATCTCAAGTTAAAACTCTTAGTTTTAATTTTCATAAAAGTTTAATTTATAATATTCTTTCTTCTTAATTCTGAAGAAAAAAAACATATGCATTCAAATATTTTCCTTGGAATGAGGGAAAGTCACCCAATTATCTTAATGTGGGTCACCAAGATAATTGAGAACTGATTGGTAAAGGTAGTATGACCAAACCCCAACAAACATCATTTACCTGTTATTCTATGCCTTAAATAATCTAAATGTCCTATCGTGAATAAGGTCATGCATGATCTGATTAATGTAAATGTAATGCACTTGGGATGTTTTATATGCAAGTTCATTATTATGTCACATATGCAATGCATCATTCATCCACAACAATTATAAATAACTTAACAATATACTTAATAAGTGATAATTAAATCATAAGTCCCTAATTTGAATTTGAAATCAGAGGCAACTTACCCAGAGGCAGACCTCCGAACTAGAGGCCACATATCCAAAGGGTACGTGACCAGAAGCGGCATATCTAGAGGATACGTGAATCAGAGGCAACATGATCAAACAATACATGGATCAGAGGCAACATTATTAGACGAAAGACTGAAGAGAACAACATAAGCAAAATGGAAGGAAAAAATTAGAAGCAAAGTAAAAGAAGAAAAATCAGAGATAAGGTACAAAAGTTTTATCAGAGAAAAAATATAATCATTTCACTAGAGGCAAAATACAAGGAATCATAAAACAACTTAAAGAGGAAAATATCTCAGAAACATAAAATGGCAATTAGAGGCAAAAATAGAAACGAAAATCAAAAGCTAAAATACTTGAAGTTGAGATATGGCTTTAGAGGCAACATGCCCAGAAACATAAGTTAATCACTAGAGGCAGGATGCCCAAATCACGAGTTAAAAATCAGAGACATAATGGTCAAAATCATGAGTTAGGAATCAAATGCAACAATTAAGAAGAATGTTAAAGGCAAGAAAGAGGGAAGACACTTGGGGCATACACATTGGTTCCCAATGTAAGTTGCACATCTAAAGAGTCCTTAATCATATTTTTCATAGATTCCTAACTAACTTATCAACATAATCATTGTACAATTAAAAAAACAGCATGCATAATAATTAAATACATTTTTGGGTGCATATTTCGCAAATACCTACATGCTTAAAAGTTCAACTTCCTCACTTTCTCTACATTTTTCTAACACTTTTTTACCCAGAAATAGTTTCACCAGTGCATGAAGTGTTTTCAATTAACTTATCCCACAACTCATCATGCTAAAATAATTTAATTTAAAGAACTCACATAAACTATACTAAAGAAGAAGAAGGTTTTTGCCCAAATCGGTTATGAGCTCATCTTTGATTCGGGTCCCTGCTTCAATTTGAACTCTTCTTGTATGGGCTGTGCTTTTCTTATTTCATTGAGCTGAGACGATTCTCAAAGATGGAGAGGCAAAATCACACATGCAAGGTTGCTTGGCAAATTTGAGGGACTTTGGTGAACTTTTAGTTTTGGAAGAGAAGGAAAATAGAGAATTTGAAAGATAAGGTGATCGGTAGCAATGTGGTTATCCTTCAGATTGGTTGCGAGAAGAAGAAGGGAAAAATGAGAGAATGCTTTAGTATTTTTCCCAGAAAGAATAAAATGAGGGAAAATAAAAAAATTGTCTTTTTTGCCCCTTGGACATTCCTCAAATTACCTTTTTGTCAAATCCTATTTTAATTAAAAATTCTTTATTTCTATATCATCATGTTATTATTTTAACTAATCTTTATTTTTAACATATTTAATTTAAATGGATTATTACACACACTTATTCATCAACACTAGTACTATCATTTTTTGGACAAAATTAGAGTCGTCGTCTTTACTTATTTTCTACTCCGATTCTCTAGTAAATTATAAGTAAAGAGGGACAGTTGTAGGCATCTAATTTTATCTAAATAATATAATTTTTTTTACTAAAATAGTAAAAGTAAAAAAATAATAAAAAATTGAAATTATTGTTTTATTTTAAAAAACGAAAATAATTTAATAAAATGAGATTTTTGAAATAAACGCTCAGATTTTTGTATTAATTAAAAAGTTTGTAATAGGAAGCTCAATCTTATCCAGTGAACCCTAATTAGCAATAATGACATACTTTTAACAAAGTTTGTAATAAAAATAAATTCATCTTATAAATTGCCTTTAATTAGAAATAAAAGAAAATATTTTTAAAGTATGTAAAATTGATTAATAATAATGACAAATTTATTTCTAAAAATATATAAACCTAATCAACTACTATAAATATGAGTCTTAGATGACTCTCAATAGAAAGAGATTCAAAAATATTGACCGATTTTAGGTGTTTAAATCTGCCCATTAGAAAGCCACTATTGGTAGTTTGTTACGTCATTCTTACACAATCTTTTCTATAATCATACATTTCAAAAAAGAAAAATCAAAGACAGATAGAAAAGGACAAAAAAATCTTGAATAGTCGACATGTAAATTTTATTTCTCTGAAACAACCAAGTATAATATTTTTGTTTTTGTTTATTATCTTTAATGTTTTTCATGTATTTTATTTTATTTTATGAACCAATGTCTTAGATTTTATTTATTATTTTCATGTTAACTTTATTCATATAGCAAGACTATTTACAATTTATTTCTAATACTATCATGTTTGTCAATTTGTATATATAATGCTATAATTTAAACAAAATTTATTTTCATATTCTAAAACAAAAATAAAATGTTGAATTGAGAAAATGTATTATTCAACAATCAGTGTTATGTGAAAAATCACAAATCTCACATAAATAATCATTTATGGTTCTACTCATTCAAATAAACTTGAAAATATTTCGATAAATAAGAAAAATAAAAAAAAAATAAAAAGATAAAAATGAAGTACTTGGTTAGGAGACTTGATACTAAGCCACCGCACAAGTGTACGGATAATTCAAATTTACCATATCTTCATTGATCCCCTCAACACAACCTGAGACACATATACACAATAATTGAGGTAAATGTGTGATGTATGGTAGATCCTGATATTTGGAGGGTTACCTCCTTGTCACCTAGGAATTTCCTACTAGAATACCCTTAATAGCATACGTACGCGATCAGACTCATTGAATTGTATTTCCCTAATATCACCAAGTTTGTCAAACTCTACATATATGATGACAATATAATCTCCATATCAAATACCTTTAAAATTATGTTCCTCCCCCTGTTGACATATGATACTCTACTAAAAGCACTATCCTCGACATAAGTCGTATTCATCACAATTTCATTTACTATGGGATGACGTCAATATACTCATCACAAATTCATAATATCACAATCATCAATTATACATCATCAACATATCAACTTATATCACACAATACATCCTCGTTTTATCATCACATCATCTAATCTCATCAAGTCAAACATAGACATACAATTCATTTAGCATCAAATTTTTTGAAAATTTAAAATTTTATTTGTTTTGAGGAAGATAAAAGTTAATTATAATAAATTTTTATTTTAATCAAATGAATTATTATCGGGTAACCAATATAGTCTGTGTATTTTATTCTTAACTTTTATTTTATTTATAATATAAATAAATGTATCTTCATTTTTTTCTCTAAAAATAAACAAAATTTGAGTATATTATATATGAAAGAAACGTAAACATGTTAAATTTTTTGAACATTACATTGTTTAAACAGTCAATCACACACACACACACACACAGAGATATATATTAATTTATATTTTATGAAATAAATTTGACCATAAAATAGGAGGCAGACAACTGTAACAAACAAAGGAGTAGTTAATTTTATTTACAAATAAAATTGACAACAAAATAAGAGGGAGTTGATTGCCAAATAGGATGAAGTTGCTTATTTATTTGTAATAGGCTGCAAAATAGGTGAAAATTGTTAATATATTGAAGTGTGTTCTTTTCTTTGACACGTCTATTCAACTTCATTAACTTTGATATATTTTTTTCTTTCTATTTAATGTATTTTGTTTGATTTTATTAATATAGTTTAGTTTATTTATTATTTTTATTAAATTTTATTTATTAATTTTATTATAGGCCTCTCACTACCTTAGGATTATTTATAAAATTTAAGTATAAGAATTTCTAGAATATTATTAATATTTAATATTGTATTTTTAGTAATATTACATTACGAGCAAATATAGAATAGGGAAGTAGTAGCATTAACAAGTCCAAGTGGCAAAGAGAGAGTTTGCCACCTTTACTTCTATCTTTTTATCCTTCTTTCATATGTTCTAACCCATCTTCCACCTTCATTTTCTTTCATTTTCCAGTTACACACTCTCAAAACATTATGAAGACACCAATATCAGTTATTGTTCACCTTCTTTTGCAAATCCTCCGTTCTTCCTTCTCTCACAAATCTTCCAAGTACTAAAGTTCACTAAAATCCCACAAAAGTGGCCCAATAACTTTGCATGTGGGAATCTGCCTCTCTAACCTTGTGAATACACTCAAATAAGTGAAACAAAGAAACTGCATGCAACAGGAGCTTAGAGCTACTTCGAACCATAATCATCTTCGGGTTTAGTGTCGTTTTTGTGTGCCCTGTTTCATTAACTTATTTTTAGCATGAGGGTTATCGGGGGATTATTCATTGAAATACTTTATTTCTTGTTAGAATTTATTTTGGGGATTGTAATGATTGAAAAAGTTTAGATGCAAGAGAGAAATGAAATATTTAGCATATAGGTGATTTCAGTATGCACCAAAATGATTGAAATTGACATGCATGTGGTTTGTATACTAGTTGCTTGTTTGTTGTGTTAGTGATTTAAAAAATCCTAGAACTCTGGGACTTGAATTTTAGTGTAAGGTGCAAATTCTGCCCTTGAAGGCAAATACATAAGCTTGGATATTTTCCACCTTTGCCAATGTATTTTTTCCATGATGGTTGTATCTATTCCTGCCTCTGATTACTCGTTGTTAAAATTCTAAGTATTTATACCTCTGTTAGCTTTTTTCATATTTTTCTCTGGTGGTTTTCTTCTACTTGTCTTTGATACTCTTCCTTTATTCTTCCTCTGATTATCTTTCTCTATTATTTTCCTCGGATTCTCTTTCTTTCTAGTCTTCTTCCTCTAACTTTTTCTCTGTTCTTTCTTCCTTTGAATAAGATCATTGTTCGTTTCCTCTGACTCTGATCACTGCTTATCTTTCTCTACTTTGATAACTTTTCAACATCCTTTGAACGCGTTTCCCCTAATATTTTCATGGGACGCGTTTCCTCTGATTTTTTTGTGGGACATGTTTCCTCTAATACTTCTATGACATGTGTTTTCTCTGATGCTTCCATGAGACGTGTTTCCTCTAAAGTACTTCTAAAAAATATTTGTTTTCTTTTAAAAATGACTATAATTTTGTTCTTCTTAGAAGTGTTTCATCATGTAACAAATAAAAGATGCACTAGAAAACGACTTGATATATTTTTTGGAAAAATCACACAATACAATTTACTAAAATATTATAATTTTTTAAAATTTAATTTTCCTATTGTTAGATAGACGTTCATTTACGCTCTAAAATAAATTAAATTCTCTTAGGTGAAATCAAAGAGAAACCAGGTTGACGGAAATTAACTGCGAGTCAATTATTTCCTAGTGAAAAAAAACTCATTTCCGCATTTCTATTTAAAATTGACGATGAAAAGTAAATGACTTTAAAATGTACCACATTGGTTTTATTATTATAAAAAATAATTTTTTAAGAAAAAGTCACTTTTCCCCATGCACGTGCACCAAGCAAACGTCATTCATGCAACTCTTTGAGATTATTAATACCTAAATGTTGGTGTAAGGGGTCATTTAATTCTACGGCAAAAATTAAAGCAAATAATAAGTTAATAGCCATAAAATATAAATATAACATCTTTTTGTATTAAATGATTTAGAGAGATTGATTTTTGAATAATTTACAAAGATGTATCAAAAGTCATAAAATATGGCTAAATAATTCAAGTAGCACTCACCTAAAACACATAATTAGATTAAAATAAAAATAAAAATATATGCAAGTTATGCATGCTCCTATATGATCTGGATAACCAACCACTAAGGTGTCCACACAGAAGTCGCTCATACTAATAGGGAAAATTAAACCAACCACTAAGGCGTCCATGAAGATGCATATGATATGTCATGTAATGATAATAATGCTCAAAAGGTACATGTCACCATCCACTTAGGTAACTAAAAAGATAAAATAATCAAAACACAAATCACCATCCACTTAGAAAACCGCACAAAGATAAAAGGTTCATAACAAAAATCACCTGCCACTTAGGCAACCACAAAGAGAACAACGTTTAAAACAAAAATCATCAGTCACTTAGACAACCACAAAGATAAAATGTTCAAGATTAAATTTTTAATCACATATGACATCAAATTTATATTCTCATGGATGCTCATAGTCAGAACTCAATAACTTCACCATCTCAAAAATGGAATACATATGCACCTGAATAAATATCTCAAAATTACCACTTTCATTTTAATAATCCAAACTTTATAATTAAGTATACTAAGACACAGAAGAATCACAACTTTATATTAAATATTTTCACAACAAACATATTTATCATGTTATAATAATAAAAATAGAACTTTATAAATAAGTTCATCAAGACAAACATATTACTCAAAAAACAAAACGTTATAGTTAAATCTCTTAAGACAAACATAAAATCGACATATTTTTTAAGACATCAAGACATTATATCAATATCTTATAAATCACGAATATAATATCTAGTCTCACTTTGCATGGGGAAAAGCCCTTACCTTGAGCGTTTTCCTTCCTAGTAACACTATATAGCCCTTGAAAAATCTCATAAAGATGAAGGAACAAAAGCTTATAAACAAGTTCATCAAGACACGCATATTACTCAAAAAACAAAACGTTATAGTTAAATATCTTAAGACAAACATAAAATCAACCTTTTTTTTTTAAGATATCAAGACATTATATCAATATCTTATAAATCACGAATTTAATATCTAGTCTCACTTTGCATGGGAAAAAGCCCTTACTTTGAGCGTTTTCCTTCCTAGTAACACTATATAGCCCTTGAAAAATCACATAAAGATGAAGGAACAAAAGATTATAAATAAGTTCATCAAGACAAACGTATTACTCAAAAAAACAAAATGTTATAGTTAAATCTCTTAAGACAAACATAAAATCAACCTTTTTATTTAAGACATCAAGACATTATATCAATATCTTATAAATCACGAATTTAATATCTAGTCTCACTTTGCATGGGAAAAAGCCCTTACTTTGAGCGTTTTCCTTCCTAGTAACACTATATAGCCCTTGAAAAATCACATAAAGATGAAGGAACAAAAGATTATAAATAAGTTCATCAAGACAAACGTATTACTCAAAAAAACAAAATGTTATAGTTAAATCTCTTAAGACAAACATAAAATCAACCTTTTTATTTAAGACATCAAGACATTATATCAATATCTTATAAATCACGAATTTAATATCTAGTCTCACTTTGCATGGGGAAAAACCCTTACCTTGAGCGTTTTCCTTCCTAGTAACACTATATAACCCTTGAAAAATCTCATAAAGATGAAGGAACAAAAGATTATAAATAAGTTCATCAAGACAAACATATTACTCAAAAAACAAAACGTTATAGTTAAATCTCTTAAGACAAACATAAAATCAATCTTTTTTTAAGACATCAAGACATTATATCAATATCTTATAAATCCTGAATTTAATATCTAGTCTCACTTTGCATGAGGAAAAGCCCTTACCTTGAGCGTTTTCCTTCCTAGTAACACTATATAGCTCTTAAAAAATCTCATAAAGATGAAGGAACAAAAGCTTAGAACTTCCACAAGAATGAGAGGGAATATGTGGGTGATTGTTTAAGTGACTTAGAAAATATTTGACATAAACAAAATTTAATGTTGGGAATGGCGTGTTGTAACACCCTAAATTTTATATTAAACTATTTTATTAGTTAAGTACGATTTTAAATAATTAATTTAATATTAAAATGATTTTAGAATATATGATAATAAATTTTCTGATTAATTTTTGTTATATAGGTGATTTCTATGATGTGCTAGTTTTATAAATCTTAGATTACATGAGCATATAAATAATAAATATTATATTTTATTATTTGATATATGTTTAAAAAATAATAGTATTTTAGTGTAATATATATATTTTAAAGAAAAATATTTTATACGATTTTACGTGTATATACGTGTACCCAATTAATGTAATACTTTTAAGTGCGCTTGACTGATGTTAAGTATGCACGTAGTTATATTTCAATTATTTATAACTATTTTCTATTTTTAGTTATTTTTTTTATAAATAATTATCTTGAGATAGTAGTGATATTGTGTTTGATTTAATTTATTTTTATATATTTGTTATGACATTGTGATTTTATATATATTAATTAAGATTTAGTAATTAATATAAAGTGTTGATGTTATATTTATTTATTTTATAATTTCGACTATTCTCTAATGATGGTAATATTTTAATTTGAGTATTTGAAAAAAAAAATATTATTATAGGGATTATTTTAAATATGAGATTTTTGGTTATTAATGTATTTTAAAAGATTAATTATTTTTATTTATAAATTATTAGTTTTGAAATAGTAATAATGCTTTATTAATGAAATTGTGTTTTTAAAAAATAAAATAAAATAAGACTAGTAAAACCTAAAAAGAGACCAATGAGTTTGATTCATGTATGAAGCCTAATTGTTAATAGATTATTTTAAATATGAGATTTTTGGTTATTAATGTATTTTAAAAGATTAATTATTTTTATTTATAAATTATTAGTTTTGAAATAGTAATAATGCTTTATTAATGAAATTGTGTTTTTAAAAAATAAAATAAAATAAGACTAGTAAAACCTAAAAAGAGACCAATGAGTTTGATTCATGTATGAAGCCTAATTGTTAATAAAATAAAACAAACAAAAAAAGGAAGGGAGTTGGAAGGGCAGCCGTAAAACCAAAGAGGAAACACAACAATAACACTATAGTTTGACACCGGTGATCGATAATTGTTCCAAAAAACTTTCTCCATTTTCGCCCAAATTTAAGTATGTTATTTTATTCATTTAACTCGTCAATTAAACATAATTTTCCAGATTTTTAACAACCCAATTTCTCTCTAAAATACCCGACTTCTTCGTTTGTAGAATTTGTTATTTTGCATTGTTCTCCTTCACCGTAAGTCCGATTTGAGTGAAACCAACGCCAAAACGACCGTGTGAAAAGTATCTATATTATCCATTGATTGATTTTTTGATTTATGGTAATTTTTCTTGACCGAATTTCGAATTTATTTTTTAGAGTATATTCTCATAGTTTATTTTTAATGTTTACTCAGAAATTGTCGAGTTAGATCGATTGAAGGACAAAAAGTCAATGAACAAAGGCTGTTTGCTCATGGAATCATATTCGTGTGTGAAAGTGTCAAAATAAGGTAAGGGGTGAGAGAGCGTTTGAATTTATAAGTATAATATAATTTGAGATGAACGGGAAAACCGTATTTCCCAACTATTCATTTGGGGCTCGCTACGTACGGCAGTAGCCCTTTGAGTGATAAATTGATAATGTAAAAATATGGGAATTGTGAGATTAAAATATGGAGTAGAAATATTTATAAGGTGTTGATTGATTTAACTTCGTTAAATGTGTGGTATTTGATATTATTGTGATGTTTGATTTATTTTTATCAAATGTGTGGTATTTGATATTATTGTGATATTAAATGTTGAATGAATTTTATGTATATGTTTGATTATCCTTGTTTATGTGATGTGATAATAAAAAGTAAATTCATTTTGATACGTTTATGTGATTATGATGATGTATAATTAATAATAATGATGTTATAAATTTTTGACAAGCCTATGAGATGATGTATGATTGATGATAGTGATGCTATAAATTTGTGATGAGTTTATGTGATGAGATATGATTAATGATAGTGATGTTGTGAATTTGTGATGAGAGTATTGAAGTAACCCCATAGTTGGTAAAATAATTGTGATTCCAATTTGTGTTTGAGATGACGGTCTTAATGGAGTATCATAGGCCAACGAGGGGAGAAAATAAATATTGAGAAATTGTGAAGCGAAGATTATTTTGTCATCATATAGGTAGGGTCTGACAAGCCTAGTGATTCTGGGGAAGTACAACTAAATGAGCCTGATCGTGGCGGTCTGCTGTCGAGCCTTAAGGCAAGATTGTTAGACCTTGGAGGTATTCGGGTGGAGAATTCCTAGGTGACTTGGAGGTAGCACTTCAAATGTCGGGAGCTACCACGCAACACACGTTTACCTCGACTGTCACGTATATGTGTCTCGGGTTGAGTTGAGGGGATCTATGAGGACAGGGCCAATTTGAATTGTCCGTCCACCGGGATGGTGGCATAGTATCAAGCCTCCTAACCAAGTACTTCAGAGTTAGAATGGTACCACATTGTGAAGTAGAGTCTAAGCTCATGCATAGCATTGCATTTACTTGTGATTGTTTTGTGGTGATTGATTGTGTGGTGATAATTTCTCTTAGACAATTTGATGTTACAGTGAAATCTATTGATTTTCCTTGAGTGATTTTGACCTTTTAATGTGATATTTTCTTGATGGAATATTTGTGTAATGATATGGTTCTATTATGATTGTTTGCGTGTTCTTCTTACTTATATTATATTGTCATCATGATATCGAGACTCACCTCCTTCGTTGTTTGTGTTTGACTGGCTGTTTGCGAAATCGCAGTTATTACAGGTTAATGAGTCTTGAAGTTCAATTTTGGGAGGAACCCTGCTCTGATAGGTGATATCGGGAATAAGGGTTTTAATTTGTATTTTACTTATTTAATTTGAATTGAATATTTGTATGAAAACCTTAGAAGTACTAGTAAGTTTTTAGAATTAAATCAAGTAATTATACTTAAATCAAGCTTACCGAGATTGTACTATTTTAATGGATAAAATAAGTTTAAAGTTTTTATTTTTTATTTTTTAGAAACGTGATATCCTAAATTAAATATAAAGTTTTTATTTTCTTGGAAATTTATTTTTATTTATCCGTTGTAAATTTTATAGGAATATGATATAAATTATTATATATATGATTTTGGGATTTAGGGTGTCACACGTGTGAGATATGGATGATTAGGACTTCTTTTTGATCTATTGTAAGTTTAATTGTATTCTATGAGGAAGAGGTGTATGAGACTAATATGGGAGGCATGGAGCTTATTAGAGGAAGGAAATAATTCTCTTCATTGAGGTTAATTTCACACACGAATAAGGAATTCAATTGGAATAATATCATTCAACAACCAACCGTTAGGAATTAATTGGTATTAATGTACTTATTTTTGCTTGTTATACATTTTAGTGGACGCAAGGGTGGGAGAGACAGATCATCATACATGTAATAGTTTAATCATATGATTCTCACTAACAGGCAAAGAGCGTGGAGCATGAATGGTGGCATGGTGACTTGTCAATTATAATTGATTAGTGGTCTCCTTGATAGCAAGGAAGGAAACACATGATTCTATAAACTAAATGCTACTACAAAAATCAATTTGAGTTATCAAGAATTGTAGTGTGAGTGATTCAATTATGACTTAGTAAAAATTCACTTGGTCATTGTTCATCCTAAAAAATATTATTCCTATGAGTTTTATCACTAACAGGCAAAGAGCGTGGAGCATGAATGGTGGCATGGTGACTTGTCAATTATAATTGATAAGTGGTCTCCTTGATAGCAAGGAAGGAAACACATGATTCTATAAACTAAATGCTACTACAAAAATCAATTTGAGTTATCAAGAATTGTAGTGTGAGTGATTCAATTATGACTTAGTAAAAATTCACTTGGTCATTGTTCATCCTAAAAAATATTATTCCTATGAGTTTTGATTACTTAATATAAAAAACTCCAAACAATTAATTAATTAATTAATATAAAAATACTTCATCAAATAATTAAACATCCAAGGAACAATTATCTTACTATTGGCACACTAAATTAATTAAATAGAATAAATAAATAAAACTAAGGGTTTTCACTAATTCTACTATCTCTTAGGTGGAATACTTATTTGGTCCAAAATAAAACTAACCAACGATATAACTTTTATACATTCTAATTTAATTAAATTATTCAACTAATATTTTCATCAACTAAAATAAATCAAGCAAGACAAAAATATCACTGCAAGTCACACATAACAAAATAAAACCAACATATCTAACACATCAATTTCATGATTATTGAAACTAATCAAATAAACAAAATACACAATAGTCCATTTAGGAAATAATCATGGCATAAATCATTCTCATGTAATTGTCACGCCAAAAAAATTAAATAAAAATAAAGTTTATAATTATTCAAGAAAAATAGAGGGTGATAAAATTTAATTTGATTTCTTTACACATATAATAAATTATTAATTAAATAATAAATCAAGATAATTACTAACAAGACACATATATAATATATATAAAAATATTGGGGTGTTACGTCCTCTAGTCTATGCATCCTCTGACCATGTTGCCTCTAGTCCATGCATCATCTGGTCCACGCATCCTCTGATCTATGTGCTTCTGATCAAAGACTTAGGATTTAATTCCTAGTTGAATTTCAGTACATTACTAAGTTGTTTGTAATTGTTGTAGATGAAGGATGCACTGCATACATGACATAATAAAGACATTGGATACAAAACATCTCAAGTATAATATATTCGCATTAATCAAATCATGCATGGTCTTATACCACATTCACCAATTAGGTCTCAGTTATCTTAGTGAGCCACATCAAGATATTGGACAGATACATGACATAATAAAGACATTGGATACAAAACATCTCAAGTATAATATATTCGCATTAATCAGATCATGCATGGTCTTATTCACAGTGGGACATTCAGGTTGTTCTAGGCATGGAACAACGGGTAGAGGAGAACAATTAGGACGTTTGTTGGGGTTTGGTTATACCACATTCACCAATTAGGTCTCAGTTATCTTAGTGAGCCACATCAAGATATTGGACAATTTTTCCTTGTTTCAAGGAAAATATTTGAAGTCATGAATAATTTTAAAATTTTAATGAAAAAAAATGTTTAGTTAAGCTTTTATAAAAAAATTAAAGTTGAGAACTTCATCATGAGATGCATCATAATTTCATGTTTTTGTACATACCTATCAGACAAATATTTTTAAAACTACCCATCCCTTTATTTTCAAAGCTCACTGAGATTTTATATCTCAACCCTTTATTTTTATTTCCTTAGCCACTAGAGGAACTTGAGAGAGTTTAGCATCAAAGGAGCAATTCAATACTTGGTGGCATTTGAATTTGATATTTTTAGTTTATGTTGTTATCAGACAGTGGTGATTCACTTCAAGATGTAATATATTGAAAATGTGTTGAATAAATTGTAAACTATAATTGTTAAATGTAGTTTTCAGTTGAATTTCGTGATTCTCAATTATTATTCATCATTAGTGCCTCTGTTTTTATTAAGATATAATGATCCAATTTTCAAGTGCTAGATAATTGGCATTGGGAGTTACATTTTGGTATCAGAGCTAGGTCAATTCATTAGGACTATAGTTTATTGGTTAGGAAGTAGATCAATATCTCTTTTGCTATATGTTTTTTGTATCACGTATCCAAATATTAAGCCTGACCAACTTAATATTTTGTGTTTGGTATATAGAATTATGGTAGGAAAATTTGGAAGGCCAAGGCACAATGCTCCACAAGAGGGTAATGCTCCACCACCACTTGTTATTGAACCTTGGGAAGGGTGATGGAGGCTATTCAAATGCAAGCAAAAAACCCAAAATTTGGTATAATAAATGGCACTTCAAATATATGGCACTCAAAAGGAAAATAAGGTATTTAATGATTTTCTTAAGTTGTAGCCTCCAACATTCCAAGGCAGCCACAATCCCTTAGAGTCTCAAGCTTGGTTGGATGAGATTAAAAAGGCATTTGAAGTAGTTCTTTGTACTGAAGAATAGAAAGTGGAATTTGCTACCCACCTATTGTGAATTGGTGGAGGGGTGCAAGGACTTATCTTCATATTTAAGGAACCTTGTGAACTGGTAACACTTTGTAGCAGCCTTTCTGGAAAAAATACTATCCAAAAAGTGCCATGAGAAAAAATGAGTTGGAGTTTGTGCACCCGCAACAAGGAGACATGTTTGTTGCAGAGTGTGTGGCTAAGTTTGAAGAATTGACCACGTTTTCCCCCACATGCCCATTATGCACCAAATGAATAGTGGAAGATAAACTAACTTGAGTAGCGATTGAGGTTTGAAATCAGAGGGAATATAGAGCTTACCGATTATTCCACTCGGGTACACAAGAGCTACATTATGGGTGACCATTTAAGTAAGGTACAAGAGGACATGCATGCTAAGTGGCAGCAAAAGAGATAGTTTGGAATGTTTGGCCAATAGTTGAAAGTAAAGACTCCTCAAGGGAACGGAAAACAAGTACAAACCTCTTTGTTCTCCGATAGAAAAGAAGTGTGTTAGGTGTAGCAAAGAGCATGGGGAATAATGCTTGGTTTGGAATCAAGTTTGCTACTAGTATAAATAGCCTGGTCAAATGGTTCCTTCATGTCTAGTACATCACAAACAAGGAAATTCCAACCTAAGCAAACCTAACATTGAGATAGTATTTGCCCTCAATACTAAGAAAGGTAAGAATCACAATATGATGACCAGTACTTGTTTCATAATTCAAACTCCTTTGATTGTCATGTTTGACACTAGTTCATCTCATTCATTCATATCCCCACTTTGTGTTTTACAACTCAATCTTTCTTTACATGAATTATCTTTTATGTTAGTTGTAACTACTACAACTATGAATTCAATTGGAACATCCTTAATTTTTCATCAGTGCTCAGTTATCTTATTTAATATAATTTTTTTTTTGATAGATTTAGTTTGCTTACCACTTAAGGGATTAGACATTATACTAGGAATGGATTGGTTGTCTGAATATTCAGTGACTGTGGTCTCTCATGGTAAGGAAATTATCATTCCCCCAATTAGTCCCCAGCCAGAGCAACCAAAACTTTCTTCCCTAACCAATTATTCCAAACTCTTCCAATGTTTAAACAATGGGGATCAAGGTATACCATTTCTTTTATCCTCTAACTCGGGGTCAGAAGTAGAATTGTTAAACATCCTAGTGGTCAATTGATTTGAGGATATCTTTCCAAAAGATGTAACATCTCTCCCTCCAAAAGGAGAAATCGAATTATCTATAGACTTTGTACCTAGAACCAGACCAATCTTTATTTCCCATTATAGGATGTCCCCCCTTAGAGTTGAGTTAGATGAAAAATTAGTTGGAGGATTTGATAAGCAAGCAATTTATTAGACCAAGTATGTCCCCCCCTGGATAGATGACCATTTAGATCAATTATGAAGAGCTATTGTATTTTCCAAGATTGATTTGAGATCATAATATCATCAAATTAGAATAAAGTCAGAGG
>NC_021163.2:51313125-51314449 GCF_000331145.2 Cicer arietinum | reverse complement strand
AATCCTAACTTTTCGTGGATAAAGTAACACATATGGACTCTTAACAACAATTTTAGAGGATCTACTGCATACCCTCAACATCTTGAAAATACACTGGCTAACTTTATATTTTAAATTTCACTTTTTGTAAGTCAAGAGTACATGCTAAGAGAGAAAAAGAAAAATAAAGTGGTATGTTTTTTTTTTCTTGCCACTTGTATTTGTTAATGTTACTACATTTCTTATTATACTCTAGATTTTAATTTAATATTACTAAATATATAAAATTAGTAATTAATAAAATTCTAAAAATTCTAATTAATAAATTTTATCAATATTTCTAAGATAATGAGATGACTGTTACAATTTTTAAGTTGAAAATGTCTTTGCCATCAACATATTTAATCAAACAACCTTCGTTTTCCAAGAGAACTTTATAACTCCTTTCAACTAATTGTCCAACAATTAACAAATTTTGATCAATATCTAGATCGTACAACATAAAAAATTAACTTGGTATGTAAACAAGTTGATATTGCTATTATTCATTTTCCTTTCCCAACAATTTAAAAATAACTTTGTAATTGCCATAGATGGTAGATGATTGTAGTCAATTTACGAATAATGAAAAATTAATCGGAGAAAATAAAAAATCTCATGAAAATAAAAAATATATTATCCATTTCTTAATAGATGAAAAGTCTCGTCGCAAATGATAGAGATTGTTGGATTTTGAGTTTCCAAAACTATTTAAAATTCACAATTTATGCCACCGAAGATATTACTGGGTTGAGTCGCGGACTAGGTCGCTCTCTTTAAGACGTTTCGCGGCACTGCCCAAATTGTGCAAGGCAGACTATCAACCACGAAGTCCCCAGGATAAAACAGCCCAGATTCACTGTATCGGAGTTCCACTGCACCGTAGAAAACCGTTCTAGAATTACACCCTCAATATGGCAGTTTAAGCCACTCTCAATATGACAATTAATGTCACTCTCAAGATGGTACTATGACCATTCATAACTACGGTATAATAACCGCTCAAAAAGACAAAAAAAAATGGACTACGGCATAATAACCGCTCTAAAAACAAAGTGATTACGGCATAACAACCGCTCTAAAAACAAAAGAACTACGGCATAACAACCGCTCAAAAAACCGAAGGGACTACGGCATAATAACCGCTCTAAAACCGAAGGGACTGCGGCATAATAACCACTCTAAAACCGAAGGGACTGCGGCATAATAACCGCTTTAAAACCGAAGGGACTGCGGCATAATAACCGCTTTAAAACCGAAGGGACTACGAACTGTGGCATAATAGCCGCTCTAAAACCGAAGGGAC
>NC_021163.2:51309698-51310865 GCF_000331145.2 Cicer arietinum | reverse complement strand
AAATTAGGCGAGCAGAATATAAGAGGGAGAAAAGAGAAAGTTGGGAAAAGCATCCAACTTTGGTGTACTTTTCACAATAGCTTGAAACTCATTATATAGTGATGGAAGCAAAGTCACATATGTTTTCTAAACAATGTGGGACTTTAGTATGTATAGAATTGAAACTACACAAAATATGATAGTTTTTCAAAGTGGGATTTCAAAAAATATTCTTACCAATGTGGGACTTGAATTTTAAAAAACAAGTTTCTTTCCACTTAACTTTACAAAAAATATTTCTTTCCAATGTGGGACTTCAACACATTTTTAAATTCACACTATAACATACTTATGTTCCAACAATCCCCCACTTGAATTTAAAAAAAGTTTCTTAAAATAGCATCAAGTTAAAAAAAAGTTTCTTAAAATAGCATCAAGTGCTTCTATAAGATCATGCGTAAACAAAGGTGTCTTTCGACTTGAACCTTTGCATAGCGATTAAGATTCAAATTCAACAAGAGTAACCGTAGTTTTGAACTCTATCTCTAACATCAAACCCACACACAACCTTTTCATTAGGTGTATTCTAAAAAGCCCGTGCATTTAGGGCCCTGCACGTGTATCCCAGTATAGTGAACGCTCTAGGAATTCTGCCTCGAAATTCCATAGGAAGCGGCCCCCACTTCCACATTCACGTAGGTGAGTCTATCAAGAGTACTCCTGTAGCCACTAGGTACCCCACTCCATATAGAGTATAGATCTCATTAAGAGTTTCTATTATCTCATCCTTTTATCGCTTCAGGAATCATGCTTCTCATTTTAAACATAGCATGTTCATCTCATATCACTATGACTTGTTATTACCCATTAAACCTAATTCTTGGGATCTCCAGTCTTTTAGGTCGGGTTACCATCATAAGTGACTCATTTATCTATAGGCATTAGTCCCATCCTTTTGGATGTATTTTGGACTTTCTCTCTAGCTAATCCTTTCGTCAAAGGATCAGCTAAATTTTCATCAGTGCGTACATGATCCACAATAACAACTCCTTTCGAGAGTAATTCTCTAACTGTGTGGTGCTTACGACGTATTTGTCGTCTCTTACCGTTATAATAACGGTTCTCAATTTTTGCAATAGCCGCGGTACTATCGCAGTGGATCAACACAGCTGGTAACGACTTATCCCA
>NC_021163.2:51272590-51307077 GCF_000331145.2 Cicer arietinum | reverse complement strand
ACCGTAGAAAACCGTTCTAGAATTACACCCTCAATATGGCAGTTTAAGCCACTCTCAATATGACAATTAATGTCACTCTCAAGATGGTACTATGACCATTCATAACTACGGTATAATAACCGCTCAAAAAGACAAAAAAAAATGGACTACGGCATAATAACCGCTCTAAAAACAAATTGATTACGGCATAACAACCGCTCTAAAAACAAAAGAACTACGACATAACAACCGCTCAAAAAACCGATGGGACTACGGCATAATAACCGCTCTAAAACCGAAGGGACTACGGCATAATAACCGCTCTAAAACCGAAGGGACTGCAGCATAATAACCGCTTTAAAACCGAAGGGACTGCGGCATAATAACCGCTTTAAAACCGAAGGGACTGTGGCATAATAACCGCTTTAAAACCGAAGGGACTACGGCATAATAACCGCTCTAAAAACAAAGTGACAGAAAGAAAGGGGAGAAGTGGCTCGAAAATTAGGCGAGCAGAATATAAGAGGGAGAAAAGAGAAAGTTGGGAAAAGCATCCAACTTTGGTGTGTTTTTCACAATAGCTTGAAGCTCATTATATAGTGATGGAAGCAAAGTCACATATGTTTTCTAAACAATGTGGGACTTTAGTATGTATAGAATTGAAACTACACAAAATATGATAGTTTCTCAAAGTGGGATTTCAAAAAATATTCTTACCAATGTGGGACTTGAATTTTAAAAAAACAAGTTTCTTTCCAATTAAATTTACAAAAAATATTTCTTTCCAATGTGGGACTTCAACACATTTTTAAATTCACACTATAACATACTTATGTTCCAACAGAGATACTTGTAGAAGGTTTTATATCAATTACAAAGGAAATTTAAAAAACCTAAAATATTATGAGCAAGGCAATGGTAGTAACATGAACATGGCAAGGCCCACTATCTATTACCTTTCGTTTCATTCCTTAATTTTCCTCCTTTTTACCTTTTGATAATTGTTTTTGTTGAAGGAATGATAATATTATTGAAAATTGATGCTTTTAAAATATGCAATTATATTATAATATAATTGAAACACATAACTTGTAAAACTAATATATGTATTTTTGAAATAATATAGATATAATAGATAGATTATAGATGAGTTAAAAATTTAAGAGCAATAGATTTGGTATAATATCTTCTGTCTATCAATTATTGATTTTTTGAAAATTTAATATTTGTATTGTTTTGAGTAAAAAGTTAATTATAATAAGTTTTTTTATTATAATTAAATAGATTATTATTAGGTAACCGATATAGTCTATACATTTTATTTTTAATGTTTATTGTATTTATAATATACAAAAATTATATATTTATTCTTTCTCTAAAAAGAAACAAAATTTAAGTATATCATATACGGAAAGAACGTAAACATGGTAAATTTTTTTAATAGTTACATTGTTCTAATTAACAACCACATACATATATGTGCTAAATTATATTTTAAAAAATAAAATTAATTGTCATATACGAGGCAGACAACTGCAAAATAGGAATGAGTTAATTTTATTTATAAATAAAATTAACAGCAAAATAGAAGCGAGTCAGTTGTCAAATAAGATGAAATTGCTAATTTATTTGTAATAAGCTGCAAAATAGGAGGGAGTTGTTAAAAAAAAATTAGCATGTTCTTTTCTTTGGCACATCTACCGCATTAGCTTTAATATATATTTTCTATTTAATGTATTTTGTTTGATTTTATTAATTAATTTAATTTATTTATTAATTAAATATTTTTTTATTTGTTAAAAAAATATAAACAATAAAGTATCTCTAAGATGCAACCTCTTAAAGAAGTAAAAAAAATATTTCAGGTAGTCATATCATACCTTGTGACTTCTTGAATGTCAAAATAAAGTACATCATTTTCGTATATTAGTTTTAAAGTATGATATATTATAAGAAGAATTTTTTTAAAAAAGAGATATAGATGAAAAACATCCTCATCATCAAATGCATATTTTTAACAATATATTTCAAATAAAAAAATTTCAAATATATAAAGTATAATAATATTTTGTTATTAAATTCAGATTTTATTTCAAATAATATCATTAGATTGTTTTCATAATTTTTAAAAGGCATAATTACACTCGTGATCTCTTAACTTAATTTCAGGTTACACTTCAGTGCTTTATTTTTATTTTTTCTTTTTCCGATTTGGTCCTTTATTTAATTTTAAGTAATAATTTGATCTTTTATATTTTAAAATGTCAACAATGTTATCATTTTTTTAAAAAAAAATTCATCAACATTTTCAAACAAAACCAATAAAATTAATTATCATCTTCAATATAAAATCAAATTTCATCCAATTCATAACTTAAATTTTCAAATAAACTCATATTTTTGTTATTTATTTGATGTTGTTGGAGATGAAAATATAGGATTATTTAAATATTTGAGTTATCCATTTGATGAATACATGAATTTTCTTGTAATTGATATTGAATTTTATGGATTTTGATGGATTTTCTAAGTTTATGTAAGGAAAAGAAAATATTGTTAATATTTTAAGATATAAATGATCAATTTGTTACATAAAATTAAATAAAGGATCACATAAAAAATAAATAAATAAATTACTAAAGTGTTACTTGAAATTAAGTTTAGGGACCATTAATTGGAGTAATTATATCTTTTTAATAAATAATAATAACAACAACATCTCAATTAATAATTGATTCAATTAATTTTTGAATATGTAAAATAACAAAAGGTAGACAATTCAAATTTGTTATTAATTACTTGATGGTATGAAAAAATTTGAATTTTCTTTTAAAAATAAATATTTATATTAGTTCAAATTATTTTCATGTATACAATAAATATTTTTTTAACAATTTATATAGAAGTATATAATCAATTACTATAAATTACATATATTTAAATAATATAAAATAAACATTATCAATATACAATTTAAAATGCTAGTTATAATAATAGTATTAAATAATTGTAACATCCCAATTACTATAAATTAGATATATTTAAATGATATAAAATAAACATTATCAATATACAATTTAAAAAACTATTTATAATAATAGTATTAAATAATTGTAACATCCCTCTTACTACCTTAAAAATATTAAATAATTATAACAATCCTCTAATCAGCTACTGTAAATTAGATATATTTAAATAATATAAAATAAATATTATCAATATATAATTTAACAAACTATTTTAAATGATAATATTAAATAATTTTATAAAATATTTTACTAAACAATCTGATTATAACTAAAATCCATATTATATATAAAAGGAATACCAAGTTTTGTTGTGGCTTTTTCTCTTTCAATTTTACCGTCTTCTAGAATAATTTATTTAGAAGTAAATCCTACTTTACTTAATTCAATAATTAATTTTTCTAAAGTATTTATACCATTATATATATAAAAGGATACTAAGTCTTGGTGTAGCTTTTTTTTATACCAATCAAATTATATACATTTTTTTTTATCTTTTTACTATTTTTATTGAAATATTTTAGTGTGAATTTTGTTTCTTCCTGAGTTGCGCTTCACTTAAAGTGTTTTGATTTTCATCTTTGGTTAAATACCAAATTGTGGTCCCTTAACTTAATTTTAATTAACGTTTTAGTTATTTAACTTTTTTTTTTCTTCTTGATTTGATCATTTATTTTAATTTTAAGTGATAATTTGATCTTTTATGTTTTTAATTTTTTACAAAAATCCAAAAAATTCATCAAAATTTTCAAACAAAACCCATATATTATATTCCTTAATATACTACAAATTTCATCAAATTTGTAACTCAAATCTTCAAATAAACTCAAAAATAAAAGACTAAAACGTTAACTAAAATTAAGTTAAGGGACCACGAGTGGTATTTAGTCTATTTTTTTTATTCAAATAAATAACTGAATTGTAAAAAATATTTATACACAGGTAAGAAAATGTGAATCAAGAGGAAAATGGGAAGTCACAAATGTTATAACATAAGAGACAAAATATTCACATGAGAACTTCCTTTTGGATAATAAACATAAGGGTGCATAAAAATGATTTGGTTTTTATATATAAAAAAATATGAAGAAAATTTTGAAAAATAAAGGAAGATAAAACTCACAATTCGAAATGGTTGACATATGATAATTAAATATAACAAAAATTAAACTATATTATTTTATAATTTTATTGATGGTTCAATCAACATAAATTTCAAAGAAAAATATATTGATCATGTTATACAAGAGTATGACCAAGTTGTCTCCCTCCTATTACAACATCAGTCCAATGAAAGCATTCCAAAGATCCTTTTTTAACCTTGCATGGTCCTGATTCTTTTACAAACCAATGACATTCATGTTCGCAATCATTTTGATCTCGGGTTTGAACATAAATGTCAAAGTGGTGAAATGCATTAACCCATGAAAATTTGCAAAAATATAAAGATCTTGGTACCATGTATTTAGGTCTAAAAGTGAACCTATAATTTTCTCCAAACTTTAGTGATTGAAACCCAAAATTAGAATTTTTGTCTTTACAATCCACTCCGAGCTGGTAATTGGTTATGTTATTAGTAACATACACGGTAACTTTGTAATTGGGCAAACTTTCACTGTATTGGAATTGCAAAGTAACAAGAATTGTAAGTAAAGTAAAAACTAAAAACAAAAATTTGGAGATTGTAACCATCTTGCTTGGCTAGTGGATAAATTGGTTAAGTGGTTTTGAATCATGTGCTCACTTACTTGTTATATATAGTGTCGAGTCAAGTGAAGGGGCATTGTTTTTCCACGATTACTAATATTATTTAATTAATTATATGGCCATATAAGGATACAATAAATATAAAAATTAGATAAGATACAGTATTATAAAAAAATTTAAATATGTCTTTGATTCTTGTAATTATATTATTTTTTTATTTTGGTCTTTGTAAATTTTTTTATTTAGTTAAAATCTCTGTAAATATAGTTTCATTTTAAAATAGTCATTTTATCCAATTTTTATTAAAAAAATTATAACACCGTTAAAACATAACAATTTTTTAACACAAAAAACCCAAATATAATTAAATTATAACTTTTTTTAACTTAAAATTAACTTCAAATGTTTCATCCTTCTTTCGTACAAAAATCTAAATTGCACATTCTTCTTAATCGTTTCAGTCTTCTTCTCGTTGTAGAATTAGTCACGTTATGTCGTAATTCATCAAATAAAAAAATTTAGAAAAGCAAAATAAATTTGATTAAAAGTTCAACCCTCATTATGGATAATTCCTTCATTACAAGGTCTAGGTCTAGGATTTTGACTTTTTTCTTTGCCTCTCCTCTCTCTACAACTACTCTCACTTTTGGACTTTTCTATATACTTCCTGAAAATCCCTTAATCTCCACGTCAAGAACAAAAACTCTTATTCATGTCATATTTAAACCTACAAAAAAAGAGTATGTATCGGTATTATAAACATTCTGGTTCATAATTTTTTTTAATCTGTCCATGTGAGCATCACTATAGTATCTATTAAAGTTGACTAAATTAACCGTTTTTGTACATTTATTTATTCAATTTTGACACTACTAATTAAATATTTTTTTTTCTATAATTTAAATTAAAATCATAACAAAAAGCGTCATTTCAAAATAGACTTAAAAGATAAAATTAAAAATTTGATGGTGTTAAATCTAAAATATGACCAAACTCATTCATAGATAACATGTCATTCAACTATTGGTGGTTTAATTTGATAGTATCAAAACATGTTAATTTTCAAATGTACCATATAAATCTCATAAAAATAATATTGTACCACTATTTCTTTTGTAAAATAGTAATTACTATCATCGTTTTTAATAATAATTTCCTTGCTTCAATTTAAAAAATATACAAGAGTGATAATTAATGTAAAATAAATATTATATTGATATTTATTAATGTAACCCCTAAATTTTATAATAAAATTATTTGATTAATGAAATATGATTTTAAATAATTAATTTGATGTTAAATTATTTTAAAATATATGTTGATTTCTTTATATGTGTGCTTATAATGATGTGCTAATTTTATACATATTTAATTATATGAGTTATATAAATAAAAAATATTATATTTTATTATTTTATATATTCTTCTAAAGATAATAGTATTTTTGTGTAAATATTTTAAATAATAAGATTTTAGGCGATTTTACAAGTATATATGTGTTGGTAATTAATGTAGTATTTTCTTGTATGTTTGACTAATGTTAAGTGTACACAGATTTATATTTTAATTATTTCTAACTATTTCGTATTTTAGTTATATATTTTATAAATAATTATCTTGAGATAGTAGTAATATTGTGTTTTATTTCCCTTATTTTTATATATTTGTTATGATATGGTGATTTTATATATATTTATTATGATTTAGTAATTAATAAAGAGTGTTATTATATTTATTTTATAATATTGACCATTCCTTCATCGAGTTAGTTAATTTAACATTTTTTTTCTTCCGAATTCTAACCTTCACAATTTCTCACCAAAATTCTCTAGTTTTCTGTTTATGGAACCTGCTATTTTATACTATTCTTCTTCACTATAAGTCCGATTTAAGATAAATTAATGTCAAAACGACGGTGTGAACAGTGACTACGTTATCCACTAATTAGTTTTCTGACTTCAGCTATGCTTCTTTGACCCAATTTTGAAACTAACCTTTTAGAATATATCCTCATAACTTATTTTTTTACGTTTATTCATAATTTGTTGAGATGGATCGGCCTACCTAATTTTATCAAAAAATATTAAAAAATTTACTAAATTAATAAAAGTAAAATTGAAATTATTATTTTATTTACAAAAACGAAAATAATTTAATAAAATAAGATTTTTGGAATTAGAGTATCAAATTCTTTAATTAATTAAAAAAATTTATAATAGGAAGGTGAATCTTATTGATTGACCTTAATTAGCAAAAATAACATATTTTTAAGGAGGTTTGTAATAAAAAAAAAATCAATCTTGTTAATTGCATTTAATTGGAAATAATGACAAATATCTTTAAGGAATTATAATTGATTCACAATAATGACAAATTTTATTTCTAAAAATAATTAAACATAATCTACTATTATAAATAAGATTCTTAGATGACTCTCTAAAGAAAAGAGATTAAAAAATATGATCAATTTTAGGTGCTTGAATCTGCTCATCAAAAAGTCACTAACGGTACTGTGTTGCGACATTCTTACACAACCTTCTCTATAATCACACATTTCAAAAAATAAAATTGGATACAAAGATAAAAATAATACTTATAACTATAGAATAGATTCGAATTATAGAATTTAAATTATTATATTTTTATAATTTAATATTTAAGAAAATTGAATATTAATTATATTTTTTTATTTCAATTGGAATATCCATTTTTTTATTGTGCATTAGGTACTTTATTTTTAATAGAAAGCCCTTTTTTGTTAATATATCCCTTGTCTTTGTTTATGTTTTGGATTGGGAGAAAAAAAAATCTTGTAAAACCGGTATGTAAAATTCGTTTTTATGAAACAACCCAATATAATAGGTTTTTATTTTTTATTTTTATCTTGGTTGTTTTTCATGTATCACATTTTTTTAATGAAATTATGTCTTAGCTTTTATTTATTATTTTCATGTTAACTTTGTTAATATAACAAGATTATTTACAAATTTTTTATATTATTATCATGTTTGTCGTTTTTGTATATATGGTGTTATAATTTAAACAAAAATTCATTTTCATATTCTAAAAATATAATAAAATATTGTATTGAGAAAATACATTCTTCTACAAAAAGTGTTATGTGAAAAATCACAAACCTCACACAAACACTCATTTATGGTTTAACTCATTCAAGTAAACTTAAAAATATTTAGAATAATAAGATAAATAAAAAAGATATAAATGAAAACAACATATTTTTAATATCTCTTTCGTCGTATTGAATTTGGCCTATGTTGGACCATCTAGATGTTTTCCAATGCGTTGTTTGGTATTAGTCACCCATGAACGACGCAGAAATAAAACAAAAATTAAAATTGACCAACACACATATATTTTATTACAAGAACTATATGCATTTTTGAAGGAGTAAACACGAGAAGGAGGGGTTGCATTGTGTTTGAGTAAGTTAATAATTTTTCATTATTTGATTAAACTGGTTCAAATTTGATGATTTACTTGGATTATAAGTAATAACAAAACAAAGGAGTGCAGTAATTTATCCTAGTTCACCACTAAGTCAGCTACATTCAATCCCTTCACTCATAAGGATTTAATTCATTAATTCAACAATTTGTATTACAAAGCATCTGACCCTCACAACCCTATACTTTTGAGGAACACTCACATCTTGACTCCACCATCCAAGTCTTCTCCACACAATTTGAAACCCTGGATTGTTGAAGACACACTAACACCACTATCGAGTTTGAATACAAAGATTTGGAACTTCAGTAATTGCTTCTAACAAGCTGATTATAACAATGATTATCACACTCTATGAAAACAACACTTAGAAAATATTTCCCATTCGAAGAAGTGTTTCTCCTTTTGAACTCTAAGATGAATTTGAAATTTTTGAACTTAAGTTCTTCTACTCTTTTGTAATTTTTTTTATGATCTTCTTTATCAGCCTTGAGTATCTATTTATAGATAAAATTAGGGCTTCAATTTAGTCCTTGTTTAATTCTGAATTGTATCTTCATTTCTAGCTTGATCAACAATGATCTTATTCAAAAATGTTATGAACATAGTTCCTAATGAAAATGATGCTTGATTTCTATGTGTTTAGCTCTAGAATGAAGTATAGAATTTTTGGTTAGGCAAATGGCGGAAGTATTTTCACAATAAATGAGAGTGTTGGTTTCTAGGATTTTGTAGTCTTCTAGTTAATGTTTCATCTAAAGTAGTTGAGAACTACAACCAACTATTTAAATGTACTCAACTTCTACAATTGACATGACAATTATGTTTTGTCTCTTACTTGACCAATATATTAAGTTGTCATCTAGAAATGTGCGGTTTCCACTTTTGCTTTTTCTCTCAAGTTTATCTCCAACATAATTAGAATCAAAATACCCACTTAGTTTGTACTCATAAGATTTCTTACAGAACAAGGTAATAATGATAGTGCCTTTAGGTATTCAAGGATTCTCTTAACAATAGTTAAATATGATTCCCTAGGATCAACTTGAAATCTTGCACATACACATACACTAAACATGATGTCAGGTCTGAAAGCAGTAAGGTAAACTATGGATCCTATCATTCCTCTATACATTTTCTTGTCACCTTTTTGGCCTGATTCATCATTTTCAAGCGAACAAGTCGGGTGCATTATTGTGGCCATAAGTTTGCAATCACTCATCTTAAACTTCTTGAGAAGCTCTTTGGTATATTTAGTGTGATGAATGTATATATCTTTTTGACTTTTCTGAAATTTGTATCACTAAGAAGAAAATAAGTTCTACCATCATACTCATTTAAAATTCATGCTGCAACAATTTAGAAAATTCTTGGCAAAGAGTACCATATTAGTAGATCCCAAAATAATGTCATTAACATAAATTTGAATAATAAGAATGTCATCTTCTATTGATTTTCTAAAAAGTGTATTAAGTACTTGTTCTCTTTCAAAGTTATTTTTAAGCGAGAAATTAATAAGTCTATCATACCATGTCCTAGGTGCTTGTTTTAAACTATACAAAGATTTCCTAAGTTTAAAAATATGATTTAGAAACTTAGAACTTTCAAAACCTGGGGTTTGTTTAATATACACTTCTTCACTGATATAAACATTTAGAAATGAACTTTTAGCATCCATTTGAAATAATCTAATGTTATTATTTGCAGCAAAAGAAAGTAGGATATGAACAAATTATAACCGGGCTACTGGAGCAAATGTCTTAGTGTAATCAATAGCCTATTACTGATTGTACCCTTGTGTGAGAAGTCTTGCCTTGTTTGTGACCATTTAACCTTTTTCATTTAACTTGTTTATGATAACCCAAATGGTTTAATTAATGTTCTTATTTGGTCTAGGTACTAGATCTCAAACATCATTCCTCTTAAAATTATTTAACTGTTCTTAAATTGCAAGGATGCTTCTATCATTTGTCGATGCTTCATCAACAGAGGTAGGCACAATTGATGAGAGTAAGCCAAATAAAGTGGTATCTTTTAGTGATGATTTAGTCCTCAAAGGATCACTTGCACTTTCAATGATTAAAGTTTCAAGATGAGATGACTTGTACTTCTATCAAGATCTTCCTTTTGACATATCTTGACTATTTCTGACTTGATTAGATTAATTCTTTGAAGATTTGTCATCTTCTTCTAATTTGCTTTATCCTTTGATTTTTCAATTTCTTCTAGTTTTTCTACATCTGCTTTCTCTGATTCCAATAAACTTGTACTATCATCATCTTGTTTTGACTTTTCAAAGTTAATCTGTTTGTCATCAAATTTAACATGTATGAATTCTTCCACAATATGAGTTTCCATATTAAACACTTTATAAGCCTTAGGACTTTTAGAGTATCCAATGAAGGTGCATTTTTGACATCTAGAATCTAATTTACCAAGATTATCTATAATGTTCAACATATAACAAGTACAACCAAATTGTTTAAAATAGGAGATGTTAGGCTTTTTAGCTTTCCACAATTCATATCGTGTTTTATTCCATATAGACCTAATTAAGAATCTATTTTGAATATAACATGCAATGTTAATTGCTTCAACCAAAAAGTGTTTTGTAACATTCATCTTATTTAGCATTGTTCTTGTCATTTCTTTGAGTGATTTATTCTTTATTTCTATAACACCATTTTGTTGGGGTGTTCTAGGAGAGGAGAAGTTGTGTGAGATTCCATTCTCATCACAAAATCTTTCAAAGAACTTGTTTTCAAATTTTCCTTCATGATCACTTTTAATTATTACAATCATAAGAGCCTTTTCATTCATTACTTGTTTGCAAAATATGATAATCACTTTAGGATACATCCTTATTTCTTAATAATTTTACCAATGTCCACATAATGGAATCATCTACTATAGTAAATCCATATTTATTTCCACTTAGAGAAGTTGTTTTCACTGGCCCAAAGAGATCTATAAGTAAGAGCTCAAAGGGCTTTCAGGTAGAGATTGAGTTATTAGGAAAACACGTAACCCTCCAAGCAAGTCTTCTCAAACAACTTGATAACCCCAAACTTTCGAGGAACACTCACACTTTGACTCTACCAGCCAAGTCTTCTCTCCCAATCTGACGACCCCATATTGTTGAAGGCACACTAACACCACTATCGGGTTTGAATACAAAAGTTTGGAACTTGAGTAGTTGCTTCTAACAAGCTGATTATAACAATGACTATCACACTGTAAGAAAAAACACTAAGAAAATATTTCTCATTCGAACAAGTGTTTCTTTCTTTGAACTCTAAGACGAATTTAGAATTTTTGAGCTTGAGTTCTTCTACTTTTTTCTAATTTTCTTCTTCAGCATTGAGTTTCTATTTATAGATAAAATTATGTCTTCAATTTTATCCTTGTTTAATTACGAATTGTATCTTCATTGGTAGTTTGGTCAACAATGATCTTACTTATTTTGTTAAGACAACTTTCACAAATTCTTCATATGAAACTTCCTTCCTATTGCTTGCTTTAATCTAGGCGAGAACATAGTGTTGGCTGAAAATAATATATTTATAAATAATAAATGTATCTTCTTGTGAGAGTTTCTTCTTGTAAACAATATTTGATCTTATCATCTTGTAGATAAATCTTGATCAAATCTTCTTGTAAATAATTCATATCTTCTTGTGATAAATCTTGATCAAATCTTCTTATAAATAATTCTTATCGCCTTGTTGATAAATCCTGATAAAATCTTCTTGTAAATATTTCATATGTTCTTGTAGATAAATATTGATCAAATCTTCTTGTAAATAATTCATATCTTCATGTAGATAAAATATTGATCATATGTTCTTCAAATCATAACCATATCTTCTTTTCAACTTGTTCAAAGATTTTCTTCAATTATAAATTTCTATCAAATCTTAGTTTAGATTGTCTTCAAAAACACAAATCTTCTTTCATACTCTATGAAGTTAAATATATTGTTTTTATAAAAAATACTTTTGTTAACATAAAAACTCTAAGTATAAAACCAACTTGGTTCCAACAGTTTTGATTTCCCTATTGTACGTAGGGATACATAGGAGCAAGGAGTATAAAACCAAATTCATTCCTAACTTAGAAGTTGTAACAAAGACACTTACATCAATATATAATCAATAATTCGATTGAAGAAATATATAACTATTTTAATTTTAGATGCTCTCCACTATTCTAAACTTTATACACTAATTCCGAATAATTAGAACACTTGTAACACAAACAATTCCATATTTACATAATCATATATACATTTACATAATTAATCAAAAAACTAGCACAAAGATTTTTTGTTCATCTCATAACTCGAATGATGATTCTAACCATGTAAAATATTCTTATAGAAATCTATCTGCTCCAAATTGATCACAATTAAATTTTCTTTTAAATTAATCGCTAACACTTAAAAGTTACAACAATCTAAAGTATATATTTTTCAAGTATCATATAAGATAAATAATTATTTACTAAAAGATACAACATGTTACCAAACCAAATTGAATCATGTAGTGCATAAATCACTTTGAAGGTTACACATTATTCTAAAAATTGATATATAGACTTAAATTATTATATAAAGTATCACTAATCATTTAGCACAAAAAAAAAAAAAAACATTGAGAATTCAAAAAATTTCCTTAAATAACTTATCAATAAATCGCGTTGAAATAAAAAAAATCACATTTCTAAATACAAAAAAAAAATAATAATAATAAATCACGTGTATTTTTAAATCAATAAAATTTCTAAAATTTCACTCGTACTTTAATAATCAAAAACACATTTATAAATAATTAAGCACTATAAAAGTTATTATTTTCAACTTATGTTTAGAAAATTTAAACTATATATATATATATATATATATATATATATATAGATAGTTAGCAAATTTTCCAATAAATTATCACTTACAAAATAGTTCCAATTTATTTGTTTATTTTCTCAAAACTTAAAAAAAAAAATTGTATATTTATATACAGTAAAGTAATACACATGACACAAAACATAAGACATACTTAGTTTTGATAATGAATAACACTAATCCCCAATTTATCAAACCAAAATTTCAATGAGTATCGAGGGAATAATACTTGTGGAGGAAATTTTGTAGAGTTTGACCCGATTCCCATATCTTAAGCCAAAATTATTTGTTTGTGCCTTGTCCAACAAAATCTCTTAAGCCACAATACCTAAGAGGATATGACCCAAATGTTAGATTTTAAAGATTGTACACCTTTAAAATTTAAGGTGCATGACTTGGTCGAAGTAGGATGGTTAGATTTTAAAGAAACTCAACATAAAGAACAATTCACTCCCAAATCTTGGAAGTTCTTTAGTGAATTCCATCTCCTAGGATTGATCAAACTGACTGGTCCGCCTTTCTGCAAGAAAAAAAAAAAAAGAAATAAAACAATTAGGAGATTATTGAGTTACCTATAATTTTAAAGTATTTTTTTAGATGTTACCCTACTTTACCGTAGGGTTGACACACTTTGTTATTTAGTATTTTAAATATTAATAAATGAATTTTGTTTGATTTGTTTTTCCTTTTCACCCATCATATATTTTACAATATCTTACCAAACATTATTTATCTTTCTCTTCTTTAAACCATATACCATGCATATTTTGAAGAAGTATATTCATAAATAAGTTTATTAAGATCTCATACATAATTTCAATCATGCTATTAATTCCACTAAATGTGAGAACGATAAAAATAAACTCCACTATCTAGATAGACCTCAATATGTTGGGGTTTGGAATTAATGTCACATTGATCCCCTAGAAATGTTGTTTTATATTTATCATTGTCTAAATGTGCTTTGAATATAACAATAACATGGAGAATTTTGAAGTTTGTACCATGGGTTTTCTAGTCACCTTTGAATCAAAAATGAAAATGTTTGAAAGTATAAGAGACTTGAATGTAAACCTCAATTAGGTAAATCAATAATGTAAAAATTGGGATAAGAAGATGATCATTTATATGTACATATTAGACAAATTCTAAAACAATTTGAAGTCATTTCCATCACCTCCCAAATCAATATAATGAACTGGTTGACGTTCTAGCTACTTTATCTTCAATGTTCAAAGTAAGTCATAATGAAGAATAGTCGCTCACAAGAATGAAAGTCATGACTATCCTGTCAAATGTATAACAAAAGCTAGCTAGAAATTTCTCGTACCAAATATTACCTCGTAACTATGGAATACCCTCTTGAAGTATCATACTATAACCGGGGCACCCATTTATTCTTTATTATATAAAATAAAGGTAGTGCAACCTATTCGAACAAAAATCCCTTATCAAAGAGTAATTATCTATTTTGATCGACTGAATTCAATTCATGAAAAACGTTGATTGCCCGATGTCATAGAAAACTCTTTCAAAAGAGCTTAAAGAATAACGCATGCGCTTGAGAACTTCAAGAGAAAGAAGTAGAGCTAAAAAAAGATTTTGCATGTCTAAAAGGATTAGCATGACAAGTGAACTCCTAACTATATGAGCCCATATACCATAATATATATATGGGTGTGTGTATCAGCAGATGATGGGCCAGAAGGATAGAAAAATAGATGTATTAGCCTTAAGCTAATGGGGGCCATCATATGGGTTTTTGTTTCGAAAAATAAATTAACAGCATTGAAGTGTGACTCTAATCCACACAAATATGGATTGAGAAGAATTACCAATCCTTGCTCGTTGATTTTTCAAAAAGCTTAACATCTAAATAATGATCAGCTAGGTCAAAAATTCGAAAAAGGCAACCTAGGAAAATATGAATGAAGAGCCATTAGGTCGAAAACCTAGCAGGGCGACCTAGGAAAAAATTAGGCAAGACGTTTGTTATGTTGAAAACCCGAAAGGGAAACCTAAGCCCAAATTAGTGTCACAAAAAATATAGAATGAAGGAAGCTTATTACCTTGTGAATCTAAAAAAGGTGAGCAAAAAATATGGCTTACATACAGAGATCAAAGTCAAAGAACAATATATCCCTTAAGTGTGTGAAGATAGATTGGGGCAAATCATGTCGTCTGAATTGGGGGAAAACATGATTGAAATTATGGCATGAGTTATTAGCACACTTTTTTTTATTAAACACTTCTAACTAATGAGGTCATTTACCCGTATGAGATCACCTTATCTTCTTTTCATCCATGAATCCAAGGATCATGTTTGTAAGGAGGTGAAAGAAATAGAAAAAACTAAATTAAAAAATTGATAAAAAGTTGATTGAAAAAATTGAAAAAGAAAGAAAAATATTAATTCATCAAATGCATTCATGGCATTTCATATTTCCAATAATGTATAATTTAAAGTCGGAACTACTGACCCGCACCCTCTGATTTAAAACATGGGACCCGACACTCTAATTTAAAGTCTGGATGATTGACCCGCATCCTTTATTTTTCTTTTGAAGTCGGGATGATTGACATGCACCATTTTTTTCCTTTAAAGTCGGGATGACTGACCTGCACCCTTCAGTTTTTTCTTTGAAGCCGTAATTTCTGACCCACACCCTTTACTTTTGTCTTTGAAGCCGAAATTTCAAACCTACACCATTTACTTTTTCCTTTAAAGTCGGGATTTTTGACCTGCACTTTACTTTTTTCTTAGTGGTCGGAATGACTGACCCGCCCCTTTTATTTTTTTTCTTTGAAGCTATAATATTTGACCCACACCCTTTATATTTCCTTTGATGTCGGGATGACTGACCCGCATGCTTTAGTTGTCCTTTGAAGCTCATATTTCTTACCCGCACCTTTTACTTTTTCTTTTGAGGTCAGGATTTCTGACCCGCTACCTTTACTTTTTCCTTTGAAGCCAAGATTTCTCACCTTCACCCTTTACTTTTTTCTTTGAGGACGAATTTCTGACACGCACCTTTTACTTTTTCCTTTAAACACGAGAATTCTGACCAACACTCTTTTGTTTTTCTTTGAAGTCGGGATTTCTGGCCTACATCCTTTATTTTTCCTTTGAAATTGGCATAATTGACCTGCACCCTTTGTAATACCCCAAGTTTATAATAAACTATTTTATTAATGAAGTTGAATTTTAAATATTTGATTTTATGATTAATTTTCTTCATGTGTGGGACTTCTAAGATGTGCTAATCTTTTGCATATTTGATTAAATGAGTGATATAAATAACAAGTATGATATTTTATTATTCTATTTATTTTTCTAAAAATAATAGTGTTTTAGAGTACATATTTTAAAGATTAAGATTGTAGGCGATTTTTGTGTTCGTAACTAATGTGATATTTTCTTGTACGATTGACTAATGTTCAGTGTGCATATCTTTATATTTTAATTATTTCTAAGTATCCTATTTTAGTTATTTATTTTATAAATAATTATCTTAGAATAATAGTAATATTGTGCTTGAATTCCCTTATTTTTATATACTTGTTATGACATTGTGATTTTGACTATTCTCTAATGAGGATAGTATTTTAATGTGAGTAATTTGAAAATAATTATAGTTATAGTGATTATTTTAAATATAACAGTTTCAATTGTTAGTTATATGTATTTTTTTAAAAGTTAATTATTTTAATTACTCAAATTTAAAAAAATATTAATTTAAAAATATTATTATTGTTTTAGTAATGAGATTGTGTTAATAAATTAGTTTTGATAATTTTTTGTTTTAGTTTAAAAATTAAAAGAAATGAGTAAAATGTGTTTTATGAAATAGGTTCGTATATAAGAGTAAAACTTAATTAAATAATAATAAATAAAAAATTAATTGAAAAGTAAAGGAAAGAAAAGTATGAGAAAAAGAGTGAAGCATCACACAGTAGTGTTGGTATCAGTGACCTCGTAATAAAGAAAATATATCAGTTTTCGTTACCAAATTAATCAGTATCAAGTGCACAGCGGAAATTAAATTTTGTGGCATGCAAAGTTAGCAATATAGAAAATTAAAGAGAGAGAGTTAGAGAAGAAAACACAGAGATTTATCCTGGTTCGGTTGTCAACAACAACCTACGTCCAGTCCTGAAAATCCAATCGGATTTCAGATTTTCTTCTCCTTCAATAGAAAGAATCAATTACAGATTGTCCAGTTTCCTCCTTGAAACCTATCTATCTTAATGATCTCTTTCCTATTGAATACCCTCTGATCCTTGTAGATACTCGTCAACCTATCACAGAATCACAGTGCGACTCTTCCTTGTTGAACACTCTTCACCCAAGAAAGTAGCCACCAGTTTCTAGCTGGCTTTCTATCAACCCTTTGATCCTTGTAGACAATCGGCAGCCTAACACAAAATCAAAGTACGACTCTTTCTTGTTGAGACCTCTCACCCAAGAAAGTAGCCACCAGTTTCTAGCTGGATTTTCAACTTTCGTTTTGGTTCAAAGATTTATTACAGAATGAATAAAAGACGTAAAACAAAAGGGTCTTCAATCTTTATGAATGTTGCTCTTCACAAATCTGGATATTCATGGATTGTTCTTGAGCACATTATCATTTCTCTTAGATTGTCAACAAACTGTATTGAGATCTGTAATCACAATTATGAAGTTGTTAGTTTGTTGCCATGAACCGTTTTTGAGAGCATAAGAGAAATTATGAAAGTTAGGAAAAAGTTATGTAAAAGTTATGTAAAAGTTTTTAGAAGTTATGAGAATAAAGATTGAAAGACATCTTATATAGTTTCTGAAAAACCAACTACGAAATCGATTTCCCAATCGATTTTGTAAAGTTATAAAATGAGCTAAATCGATTTGCCAATCGATTATCGCGATCTTGGTTTTCTTTAATCTTGAAACTATACAAGCTAATCGATTTACCAATCGATTCTTTAAAACAACACTTTTCAGCAGAACATGTCCAGACCTGTATAAATCGATTGCCTAATCGATTTCTGGGAAACTGTTTTAATAAAACTATTTTCAATCGATTACTCAATCGATTTGCCAAACTTCAGAGTTCACTGTGTTTTCAACAAGTTTATTTCAATCGATTTGCCAATCGATTGTTTTCAAAACAGTGGCTCAGGTTTTTGATGTCAATCGATTTGTCAATCGATGTGATTCAAAATAGTGATTCAGTTTTAATATCAATCGATTTGCCAATCGATTGTTTTCAAAACAGTGGCTCAGCTATTTGATATCAATCGACTTGTCAATCGCTTTGGTGTCATGTTCCTGAAAAGTTTTTACCTGGTGTTTAGTTCAATCGATTTGCCAATCGATTGCAACCAAACTTTATCAAAATTAAAGTGTTAACAATAGATTGTCCAATCGATTGTATTTGTCACAGGTGAGGTTATTTTTCAAATGATACTTTGTCAATCGATTTGCCAATCGATTCCCTCAGCACTGGAGTGCCACTGTGACTCATTCAATCGATTTACCAATCGATGTGTTACCATCAGGTTTGATTTGTGAAATGTTCAATCGATTTACCAATCGATTTTCTCCAAATCAGAGGCTACTGACTTGTGCATTTTTCATTTTTAATTGATCTAATCGATTGCCTAATCGATTGCACATTCACAAACACTTAAGATTTCCTTACACCCTTGTTATGAAATCGATTTCCCAATCGATTTACATATTCAGAATTCAACTTTTGTTGATTTCTTGTGTTCCAAGCTATTTGATCCAAGTGTGTAGGATTGAATTGGTGTTCCTGAAATTTTGCTCAATTGAAATATTAGATTTATCATATTAAGTATGAATATTGTTGAATTGTGAATTATGTCAAAATTAGGAATCAAAGGATCAAAATCCAACAATCTCCCCCTTTTTGGCATAATTGACAATTCATACAATTGTAACTTGAGCATATCAAACCATTTCAAAATCATACCAAAGAAACCAATTCATAGCATTAAATATGTACCAATACAGATCATCAGAGCATGTGTCAAAATGTATCAAATCAGCATTACATTATTAAGTATCAGAGCAAAAACAAACAACATCAGATGCTCCCCCTTAATAATGCAACAACAAGCATATTATCAAGTTATCAAGTTATAATTTTTCTCCCCCTTTGTCAATTAAGGCAAAAAGGCAGAAAACAATTCCTCCCCCTATGTTAAAGAACATAAGCATAGGAAATGAAATCATATAACTTGTATATCAGATCAGAACAAAACAAATATGCAACAGATGTAGTATGGCAGTATTTATATGATAACAATTAATACATTTGCTCATACATATATATTAATAAAACATAAAACAGCAAAAAAACAGCACGACAACCAAAAATAAGACAACACAAATAAGAAACTTGACCATCTAATCTCCTAAAGTGGGCTGGTTCTCACTATCATCTAGGGGAGAGGTAGAGACCGCTGTATTATCCTCAGCTGGTGTCTCCTCACCGTGAGTCGCAGACCGATCTAGAGGATCTGGCTGTGGTTCCTCAGTTGCTTGTCGACCAATATGCGCTATGTCTTCAAAAGATAGCTTGAGGCCTAGATGCGCTTGAATTGCAGCAACATCCTGAACAACTGATTTCAGGGATGTTTGGATAGATGTCAAGGTAGCTTCCATCCTTGCATTTGACTCTAATATTTTGGCGTTGTGTTCCATTTGAGCTGCCATAAATTCCATCAGCTTTGAAACAAATGCAGGAGCCTCAGCTGCTGATTCAGATGCTTGTGGAGGAGTTGGTTCAACATTTGGCATTGGTCTAATCCAAACATTATCTACTTTCTTCAGTTTCATCTGATTCACAATCGCTTCGCCGAAGATAAGTGTAGTCTTTGCAGATTCTTCATTCAACAACGATACCTTGAAGTGCTTGAGAACCTTTGTAACCAACTGCGGATAAGGCAACATGATCTTACTGTGTGAAGCTTCTAACATGTGCCTTAGCACAATCCATGTCCAACTCATCTTAAGTTCCTTGGACAATCCCCATAATAATATAATATCAAGCTTCTGAACAACAGCATGATTTCCTGATCGAGGTACAAGCATTCTTGTTAATGTATACATGAGCATGCGTTGCTGTACCTTCATCTGACCAATTGGCAAAGAGATGGTTTCCACAAAACCATCAACCATGATGTCTTTCACTGCAGTGTGCCTGTCCAGCGATGCTTCCCAACCTTCGTCGGCTGCATCCGCATCAGAACTGCCGTCTATTGATTGTCCATGAAATGGCAATCCTGTCAACTCAGCAAAGTCTTCAAAAGACATTGATAATTTTTTACCTTTAACCTGAGTTTTGAACCCGTCATCAGTGAGCTTGAAATTTGCATAAAATTCCCGTATCAATTTCGGATAGCTGTCCAAAGTAGATGAAAGAAAACCTTCAAGACCATGAAATCTCAGATGATTCTGGAATGTGAAGCCTTCTGTATCAAAGAAACCAAAGTCTAGGGTTCTGCCTTCATGAATTTTCCGTTTAAGAAACTCTGCTGGAATGATAACTTCCACATCCTTCTCTTTAGGTGCTGGAGTTTTCTTAACTAGGGGTGAAGTAACCGGTTTCTTTTTCTTCTGAGCAATTTCTTTCATAGCATCAGCCAACAACTTCTCACTTGGTGGTTCCTTCCTTTTCTTGATCTTTTCTGGAATAGGAGCAGGAGCCTTGCCCTTGTCCTTTGCAAGAATTTTGTGTGTAGGAATCGGAATTCTTTTAGACACAGTAGGTGGCGGTGAGGGAGTTTCACTGGTTGAAGATGATGAAGGTGAAGGAGTATGGGCTTGTGTTTGTTTCACGCGGGCCATGGTTGCAAATAGAGGAGATGAGTGAAGATAGAGTTCAGATATAGTTGCAGATATCAGTTGCAGAGACAGAGGAAGAAGATGAAGCAGAGAAAGAAAATATAAATCTGGGTTGAAACAGTGAAGAAATCGATTTAGACCTGTTCGTTTTTATACTTTTACCTTTATCAATCGATTGCCCAATCGATTTGCTTACCGTTACACCGAATCCTTAATCGATTGTGTAATTATGATGTCCAACGGCTAGTAAAAAAGTACGCAACGGTCATTTTCCTAATCGATTCCCAAATCGATTTGCCGTGTTACTTAATCGATGTCCAAATCGATTGTCCCAAAAGTCAAATACTGAACACTTAATCAATCGATTTCCAAATCGATGCTCGGGATTGTTACAAAATATTTTCCACAAAATCTGAAGTCTGGGCTAACCAAATCGATTCCCAAATCGATTCTTTAAACAAACAAAGAGCAAACTCGAAATCGATTACTCAATCGATTTAATCCCAAACAAAACTTCTGATTAACTGCCATTGACTCTTTTTCTCTGTCATCAACACAACTATGTTGACCAATCTTTCTTCATTTAATCTTCATTTAATGTTAAAGACAAGATTCTCATACTTGTCTCATTTCACGTGTCTTGAGCATCCACTTTCAAATATCAATCTTGCTTGGTGGATGTCAAGTACACCTGCAAAAACATAATTAATTTTTGGATCTAGGTACCCAATTCAGATTGGGTCCTGGGGGGTCAGTCTTAAACACAGATTCTTTTGCTATCCAAACTTGCTTCCATCCTTGATTGGCTAATTTTTTAAATTTGCAATTAGACACAAAATGTCCCTTTCTACAACAGAAATGACATTTGCCATCAAAGGATGAATATTTGTTTGGTTTAGTAAAGGTGTCATACATACTCTTAGCAATAGAAGATTTTTGACCATGTTTGACATTTCTGGTTTGCATATAACCAATACCAGATCTGTTTTTATTTTTTCTTTTGACATGCATATTTGGTGTATATCCTAAACCAGATTTTTCATAAACATGTCTTTGATTGCTAAGCATGACATTCAGCTTATCTTTACTATTTGCAAAATTTAATAAATCAGATTTTAATGATGCAATAGTATCTTCAAGTTCAATGCACTTTGCAGATTTTTCTTGTGAATCCTTTTTCAGTTGTTCACATAAATTTTCAATTTCTTTGTGTTCAACATTCATTTGTTCAAGCATTTTCTTTGTGCTTAACAACTGTTTTATGGAGTTCACATAATCATCATGCAATTCATTGAAAGCTTCTTGAAGCTCATCATATGTTGGATTAAATTGCGAACTAACCTCACTGTCAGATTCTGAATTAGTGTGAGCCATGAGACATAAATTCACTTTTTCTTCATCCGAAGAGGCAGAGGACTCATCGTTATCGTTGTCACTCCATGCAATATATGCTCTTTTGGCTTTGTGAGCTCTATTCTTGTTCTTCAGTTTGTAGCATTCCGACTTTGTGTGACCAATCTTACCACATTCGTAGCATGTAACTGTCTTGATGTCACTAGTCTTAGAGCTGGATGGTTTTCTGAATTTGTTATCTTTCTTCTTCAGAAACTTCTTAAATTTCTTGACAAGTGATTCGATTTCAGTCTCTTCTTTTTCACTGCTGGATCCATCTGAGTAGCTATCGGATTCAGGTTTAGATTGCTTGGTTTGTACTTTCAAGCATAATCCTTTCTTTTTCCTGCTTTCCATTTCGGATTCATCCAGTCGTTGTAATTCCATTTCATGTTCCCTCAATTTACCAAATAATGTTGCTGTCGTTATCTTTGCTAGATCCTTAGACTCAGCTATTGCGGTAATTTTGGGCTGCCATTCTCTGGTTAAACATCTCATGATCTTTCCAATCTGCTGTTCATTATCCACATCTTTTCCTAGTGCATGCAGGTTGTTGACTATGTGTGTGAATCTGGTTTGCAAATCGCTGATTGACTCTTCTTTCTTCATGCTAAATAATTCATATTCGTGCATGAGCGTATTCACACGAGCTCTCTTAACATCAGTAGTACCTTCGTGAGTTTCTTGGAGGATGTCCCACATCTCTTTTGCTGACTTGCAATTGGACACTCTAAAGAACTCTTCTGCACATAGGGCGGACGTGATGATGTTCTTAGCCTTCGCATTGAAACCAACCTTCTTCTTGTCATCATCTGACCAGTCGGCTCTAGGCTTGATAATCATTGAGTTGTCAGTTCCTGCAATCTTGGGAATGTACGGACCGTTTTCAACAGCATCAAGGATATCTATGCCACTTGCTTCCAGAAATATGAGCATTCTTTGCTTCCAGTACATGTAGGCTGTACCGTTGAAAGCTGGTGGTCGAGCTAACGAAGCGCCTTCTCCCAGAACGTCAGTTGAGGCCATCTTCTTATAAGTTTTACCTCTCAAGAAGTTGGCTCTGATACCAATTGTTGGTATCAGTGACCTCGCAATAAAGAAAATATATCAGTTTTCGTTACCAAATTAATCAGTATCAAGCGCACAGCGGAAATTAAATTTTGAGGCATGCAAAGTTAGCAATATAGAAAATTAAAGAGAGAGAGTTAGAGAAGAAGACACAGAGATTTATCCTGGTTCGGTTGTTCCACAACAACCTACGTCCAGTCCTGAAAATCCAATCGGATTTCAGATTTTCTTCTCCTTCAATAGAAAGAATCAATTACAAAGATTTTCCAGTTTCCTCCCTGAAACCTATCAATCTCTAATTATATCTTTCCTATTGAATACCCTCTGATCCTTGAAGACACTCAGCAGCCTATCACAGAATCAAAGTGCGACTCTTTCTTGTTGAATCCTCTCAACCAAGAAAGTAGCCACCAGTTTCGAGCTGGCTTTTCTTGCGTTCTATTTCGTTCAAAGTTTTATTACAGAAAGAATAAAGATTGTAAAACAAAAGGGTCTTCAATCTTTATGAATGTTGCTCTTCACAAATCTGGATATTCATGGATTGTTCTTGAGCACATTATCATTTCTCTTAGATTGTCAACAAACTGTATTGAGATCTGTAATCACAATTATGAAGTTGTTAGTTTGTTGCCATGAACCGTTTTTGAGAGCATAAGAGAAATTATGAAAGTTATGAAAAAGTTATGTAAAAGTTCTTAGAAGTTATGAGAATAAAGATTGAAAGACATCTTATATAGTTTCTGAAAAACCAACTACGAAATCGATTTCCCAATCGATTTTGTAAAGTTATAAAATGAGCTAAATCGATTTGCCAATCGATTATCGCGATCTTGGTTTTCTTTAATCTTGAAACTATACAAGCTAATCGATTTACCAATCGATTCTTTTAAAACCACTTTTCAGTATAACATGTTCAGATTTGTTGGAATCGATTGCCTAATCGATTTCTGGGAAACTGTTTTAATAAAACTATTTTCAATCGATTACTCAATCGATTTGCCAATCTTCAGAGTTCACTGTGTTTTCAAAAAGTTTATTTCAATCGATTTGCCAATCGATTGTGTTCAAAACAGTGGCTCAGTTTTTTTGATGTCAATCGATTTGCCAATCGATTTAATAGCATGTTCTTGAAAAGTTTTTACCTGTTGTTTAGTTCAATCGATTTCCCAATCGATTGCAACCAAACTTTAACAAAATGAAAGTGTTCACAATAGATTGTCCAATCGATTGTATTTGTCACAGGTGAGGTTATTTTTCAAATGATACTTTGTCAATCGATTTGCCAATCGATTTCCTCAGCACTGGAGTGCCACTGTGACTCATCCAATCGATTTACCAATCGATGTGTTACCATCAGGTTTGATTTGTGAAATGTTCAATCGATTTACCAATCGATTACTCTCCAAGTCAGAGGCTACTGACTTGTGCAGTTTTCATTTTTAATTAATCTAATCGATTGCTTAATCGATTGCACATTCACAAACACTTAAGATTTCCTTACACCCTTGTTATGAAATCGATTTCCCAATCGATTTACATAGTCAGAATTCAACTTTTGTTGATTTCTTGTGTTCCAAGCAATTTGATACAAGTGTGTGTGATTGAATTGGTGTTCCTGAAATTTTGCTCAATTGAAATATTAGATTTATCATATTAAGTATGAATATTGTTGAATTGTGAATTATGTCAAAATTAGGAATCAAGAAAGGAGCGGCTACAACCCTTGAGAGAAAAGGAAGAAAATTGACATCGATGATTGATAATTTTTCTGAAAAACTTTCTCCTTTTTTCATATAAATTTTAGTATGTTGTTTCATTCATTTAACTATTTAATTAAACATACTTTCTCATATTTTTAACGATTCAAATTTCTCTCTAAAATACCTAACTTCTCCGTTTTATGGAGTTCGTTATTTTGCACCGTTCTTCTTCACCGTAAGTCTGATTTTGAGTGAAACCAACGCTAAAACGACCGTGTGAACAATGACTATATTATTCATGTATTATTTTCCTATTTAAGGTATGTTTACTTGTCTCAATTTCAAAATTGACTTTTAGAGTGTGTTCTCATAATTTATTTTTGATGTTTACCTATAAACTATCGAGTTAGATTGATTGAAGTATAATGGGTCAAAGGACAAAGGCCTTTTGTTGGTGGACTCGTACTCATGTATGAAAACATATAAATAAGATAAGGGGTGAAATATCGTTTGAATTCACGAGTATAATATATTGTGAGATGAACATGAAAATTGTATTTTCCAATGATTCATCCGAGGATCGCTACGTACAACAGTAGCTATTCGAGGGATAAATTAATTAATGTGCAAATATATAATTTTTCAGTTTAAAATGTAGAATAGAAACATTCATAAGGTGTTGATTGATTTAATTTCTTTGAATGTATGATATAATTTGTTGTATTTTTTTTTCAATTTAATATATTTTGTTTGATTTTATTAATATAATTTAGTTTTTTTTATTATATTTTATTTATTAATTTAACATTTTTTCATTTGTTAAAAAAATATAAACAATAAATGGCCACATCCTTAGGATGCGACCTCTTGAAGGAGTAAAAAACAAATTCTTTTAGGTGGTCGTATCCTATCTTGGGACCTCCTAAAGGTCAAAATAAACTACCATTACCGTATATTAGTTTTAAAGTAAGGTATATTGGAATTTTTTTTGAAAAAGGGAAATAGATGAAAAATTTAAGACCCAATACCAATTATCTAGAGCTTGGCAATTGGATTCATACACCTTAATAAAAATAGAGGAAAATAATAATGAATAAATTAGAATCAGACGATATGTGTATAAAGGAAGAATCGGAGAATATGTGTCCTGAGGAAGAATAAAAGGATACATGTTCTGAGGAAGAATCAGAGGATACATGTTCTGAGGAAGAATCAGAGGATACATGTCGAGAGGAAGAATCAAATGCTGCGTGTTCAGAGGAAGAATTATAGGATACGTTTCCAGAGAAAAATCTGAGGCAAATGAACAAGGATCAGATTCAAAGACAGATAAATAGTGACTAGAGGCATATGAACAATGAACAGAGGCAGAGTCAGAAAGGAGAGGAAACATCGGAGATAGGAGAATTAGAGAAAGAGAATCAAAAGCAAAACAAAGGAATGATACCAGAGGCATAAAATAAGTAGCACATCAAACAAACAAAAAGTATTTTACTAGAGGCACAATGCTTAGAGTTTAAAAATAACCACTAGAGGCAAAATGCCTAGATTCAAGATATGGAAATCAGAGGCAACATACCCAGAATCAGAAAATGAGAATCATAGGCAAAAAGCCCAAGTTACCGAATGACACCCAGAGGCAAAACTACAGTGGCAATGGTGGAAAAGCATCCAAAGCACACGTATTTTCCTTTAGTGGCAAGATTCTCCCATTGAACTAAAATTGTTTACTCAAAGTCTTGAGATTTTCTAAATTACTAACACGACAATCATGCAATAATCAAACAAACAACATGCATGTTATTTTAAAATCATTTGTGCAGTTTCAAACACCTATATGCTAAAATATTCATTTCCTCACGCATTTAAATTCTTGTAACCTGTAATAAATGTGCTTCATCCAGATAATGTCTCCAGATCTTTAGGGAAAACATTATGGGTTCTAGTTGTAGGTCATGAGTAGGGTAATTTTCCTCATATGCTTTTAGTTGCCTTAAGGCATAAGCCACTTCTTGACTGTTTTGCATAAGCACATAATGATGCATCACAATATACCTAAAATCTAAGAGTTGGATCTGGGATGGCCAACAAAAGGGCAGGGGTCAGTTTTTTTTTTAGTGTTTGGAAAATCTTCTCACTCATGATCCCATAAAAGGGTGATATTTCTTGGTTACCCTGGTTAAAGGAAATGCAATTTGGGAAAATTTTCTAATGCATCTTTTATAGTACACTGTCAATCCTAAGAAGCTCCTAACTTCAGTCACATTTTTTAGGTTGTTCCCACTCCAATACTGCCTCTACCATAGAGGGATTCACTGCCATTCCTCCCTTAATGGTCACATGGCTTAAAAGTTTCACTTATGACATCCAGAGTTCACATTTACTAGGTTTGGCATAAAATTATTGGAACTAAGTTGGTTTTATACTTAGAGTTTTGATATTGACAAAAGTATCTTATGAGAACAATATATTTGACTTCACATAATGTGAAAGAAGATTCGTGTTTTTGAAGATACTCTAAAATAAGATTTGATTCAGATTTATAATTGAAAAAAATATTTGATCAAGTTTAAGAGAATATATGGTCAAGATTTGAAGAAGATATGATGAACATCTAATTAACAATAAGAAATGAATTATTTACAAGAAGATTTTGTTGAAATCAATTTCATTTTATACTTAGAGTTTTGATGTTAACAAATGTATTTTATAAGAACAAATATATTTGACTTCACAAAATATGAACGAAGATTCATGTTTTGAAGACAACATAAAATAAGATTTTATTCAGATATATTTTTGAAAAAGTATTTGACCAAATTGAAAAGAAGATATGGTCAATGTAACACCCCAAATTTTATATTAAACTATTTTATTAATAAAATAATATTTTAAATAATTAATTTGGTGTTTATATTATTTTAGAATATATGTTGATCAGTTTATGATTATTTTTTTTATATGTGTGTTTTATATGATATTGGACTAAATGAGTAATATAAATTAAAAAAATTATATTTTATTATTTTATATATTTTTCTAAAAATAATAGTATTTTAGTGTAATATTTTAAAAATAAAATTTTAGGCAATTTTACGTCTACATGTGTGTTCGTAATTAATGTGATATTTTCTTATGCGTTTGACTAATGTTAAATGTGCACTTAATTATATTTAATTATTTTTAAATATGTCTTATTTTAATTATTTATTTTGCAAATAATTATCTTGAGATATTAGTAATATTGATATTGATTTCCTTTATTTTTATATAGTTGCTATATTATGATGATTTTATATGTATTTATTATGATTTTGTAATTAATGTAAATTGTTAATATTATAATTATTTATTTTATCTTTTATTTCTCTTTAAAGTTGGTAGTATTTTAATGTAAGTATCTTCAAAAATAATAATTTATTAATTGTGGTAATAATTATGAGTATGAGAATTTCAGTTTTTACTAATATATTTTTAGAAGGTTAATTATTTTATAAAATATTAGTAATGGTTTTGTAATGAAATTGTGCTTAAAGGAGTGTTAAAAAAAATTAATTTTGATAATTGTTGATTTTATTTATAAAAAAAATGGAATAAAATGTGTTTTATGGATTAGGCCCATGAATAAAACGTTATTAAATATATAAACAAATAAAATTGATTGAAAACAAGAAGAAAGAAAATTATGAGAAAAGGAGAAAAGCGGGATACTTAGAAGAGCAGCGACAGTTTGAGAGAAAACGGAAGGAAAAAATTTGGTTCAAGGTCGATAACTGTCCAGAAAAAATTCTTCCTTTTCTTGTCCAAATTTCAATATGTTGTTTTATTCATTGAGCTAGTCAATTAAACACAATTCCTTAGGTTTTTAACCATTCCAATTTCTCTCTAAAATTCTCGACTTCTTCGTTTATGAAATTTGTTATTTTGCACCGTTCTTCTTCACCGTAAGTCCAATTTGAGTGAAATCAACGTGAAAACAACTGTGTAAACAATGACTATATTATCCCCTGATTATTTTCCGATTTAGATAAGTTTACTTAACTCAATTTTGAAATTGACCCTTTTAGAGCATGTTCTCATAATTTATTTTTGTCATTTACCCATAAATTATCGAGTTAGATCGATTATAGGACAATGATTCAAAGAACAAAGACTTGTTGCTTGTGGACTCGTATTTTCCTGTAAAAGCGTTGAGATAAGGTAAGGAGTGAGAGAGCATTTAAATGCATGACTATAATATATTGTGAGATGAACGAGAAAATCGTATTTCCCAACGGTTCATTCGGGGTTCGCTACGTACAGCGGTGACCCTTTGAGGGATAAATTAATTCAGGTGTAAATATTGAAATTGTGAGAATAAAATGTGGAATAGAAAGATTTATAATGTATTGATTGATTTAATTTTGTTGAATGTGTGATATTTGATATTATTGTGATATTGGGTGTTGAATGAATTTTGTGCATATGTTTTATTAGATGGGTTATGTGATTTTATAAATTTTTGATAAGTTTATGCGATGATGATGATATATTATTGATGATAGTGATGTTATAAATGTTTGATGAGAATTTTGAAGTAACCCCATAGTTGATGAAATAGCAAAGATACTTGTGCTAAAGATGATGCTCTTCATGGAGTAGTCTACATCAACGAGATGAGAAAATAGATGTTGAAATTTTTTGAAGTGGAGATTATTTTTTCGTAGGTAGGCCCTCACAAGGCTAGTGATTTTGGGGAAGTACATTTGAATGAGTCTGATCGTGACGGTCTATTGTTGAGCCTTAAGTCAAGAATGCTGGACCTTGGAGGTAATCGGGTGGGGAATTCTTAGGTGACTTGGAGGTTGCATTCCAAATGTCGGGAGCTACCATGCAACACACATTTACCTCGACAGTCGTGTATATGTGTCTCGAGTTGAGTTGAGGAATCTATTAAGATATGACCAATTTGATTTGTCCGTCCACTTGAGTGGCGGCATAATATCAAGCCTCCAAACCAAGTACTTCAGAGTTAGAATGATACCAAATTATGAACTAGAGTCTAAACTCATGCATAGAATTGCATTTTCATATGATTTTTTTGTTGTACTTAATATGTATCATCTGCGATAATAATTTCTTTAAGATTATTTGATGTTATACTGAAATGTATTGATTTTTCTAGAGTGATTTTGACTTTATAAAATGTGATGTTTTTCCTTGAAGAATGTTTTTGTAATGATACAGTATATGTATGACTAATTATGTGATCTTCTTACTTATATTATACTATCAACATGATTTTGAAACTCATCTTCTTCCCTATTTGTGTTTGACTGGTTTGACCATAAGTTTGTGAAATCGTAGTTAATCCAAGTTAATGAGTCTTGAAGTTCAAGTTTGGGAGAATTTTCGCCCTGATAGGTGATACCAGGAATAAGAGTTATAAGTTTTATTTACTTATTTAATTACAAACGACTTTTTGTATGAAAACCTTATAAGTATTGGTTAGTTTTTGGAATTAAATTAAGAAACTATTGTTAAATTGAATTCATCTAGATTGCACCATTTTATAAGGAAAAAAAAAGTTTAAAGTGTTCCATTTGAATTTTGAGAAATGTGATATTTTAAATAACTCACAAAAGTTTCTTTTTCCTTTGAAATAGTTTTTATTTATCCGGTGCAAATAAAAATATGGTATAAATTAGACTAAATAGCACTCGCGGTCCCTTAATTTAATTTTAGTTAACGTTTTAGTCTTTTATTTTTGTTCCCAATTTTGTCCTTTATTTTAATTTTAAGTCACAATTTAATCTTTTATTTTTTAAAATGTCAACAATGTTATTATTTTTTTTTTCTTCATAAAAATTCAAAAATTCATCAAAATTTTCAAACAAAACCCATAAAATTAATTAACATCTTCGATATAATATAAATTTCATTAAATGCATAACTCAAATATTCAAAAACACTCATATTTTCATCTCCAACAACATCAAATTCAACAAATAAAGAATGAAAATATGAGTTTATTTAAAGATTTAAGTTATGAAAATTTGACAAAACATGCATTATATTGAAGATGATAATTCATTTTAAGGGTTTTGTTTGAAAATTTTGATGAATTTTTTAAATTTTTGTAAAAAAAAAAGGATAACATTGTTGACATTTTAAAACATAAAAGATCAAATTGTAAATTAAAATAAAAATAAATGACCAAATCGAGAAGATGAAAAAAGGTAAATGACTAAAACGTTAACTAAAATTAAGTTAAGGGACCGCAAATGCTATTTAGCCTATAAATTATTATGTATATTATTTTGGGGTTTAAGGTGTCACATTTATACTACTCATTTAGTCCAATATGTATAAATTAGCATATCATAGGAAACACACATATGAAGAAAATTAATCATAAAACAATCAACAAATATTCTAAAATAATATTAACTCTAAATTAATTATTTAAAATATTATTTCATTAATAAAATAGTTTATTATTAAATTTGGGGTGTTATAGTCAAGATTTGAAATAAATCAACAAAAATCCAACTCAATTTAATTATTTAAAATAAATCAAGAGCAATTCAAACAAAAGTTATCTTCATTTTACAAAATAAATCAACTTTAACTCCTTCAAAATGTCTTGTGTGACACCCTAAACCCCAAAAGAACATTTATAATAATATATACTAAATTATTTGAAGAAAACTTGCAACAGATAAAGAAAATATGTTAAAGAGAATAAAAACTTTAATATCTAATTTAGGATATCACGTTTCTCTAAATACACGTGTAACAATTCAACTTTGTTCCTCAATTAAAACAGTGGAATATCAATGAATTTGATTTAACTAGAATTTCTTGATTTCATTCCCAAGACTTACTCGTACTAAGTTTTCATATAAAAAATCATTTGTAATAACATAAGTAAAATACACATTACGACTCTTAATTCCTAGTATCACCTATCAAAGCGGGGTTTCTCCCAAACTTGAACTTCAAGATTCATTAACCTTAATAACTGCAATTTCGCAAACGCATGACCAAACCAGTCAAACACAAACAACGAAGGAGGTGAGTTTTGAAATCATGTTGATAGTATAATATAAATAAGAGGAACACGCAATTAATCATCAATAAACTGTATCATTACACAAACATTATTCAAAGAAAAACATCACATTGTATAGTCAAAATCAAAGAAAATCAATACACTTCACTGTAACATCAAATCATCGCAGAAATTATTATTACACATAATACATATTAATCACAACAAAACAATCACAAGAAAATGCAATGCTATGCATGAGCTTAGACTCTACTTCACAATGTGGTACCATTCTAACTCTGAAGTACTTGGTTAGAAGGCTTGATACTATGCCACCATCCCGGTGGACGGACAATTCAAATTGGCCATGTACTCATAGATCCCCTCAACTCAACCTGAGACACATCTACGTGACAATCAAGGTAAACGTGTGTTGCGTGGTAGCTCTCGACATTTGGAGTGCTACCTCCAAGTCACCTAAGAATTCCCCACCCGAATACCTCCAAGGTCTAACAATCTTACCTTAAGGCTCGACAGCAGACCGCCACGATCAGGCTCATTCAGTTGTACTTCCTCGGAATCACTAGGCTTGTCAGGCCCTACCTATATGATGAGAAAATAATCTTTACTTCACAAATTCTCAATATTTATTTTCTCCCCTCGTTGGCCTATGATACTCCATTAAGACCGTCATCTCAAACACAAATTGGAATCACAATTATTTCACCAACTATGGTGTTACTTCAATATTCTCATCACAAATTCACAACATCCCTATCATTAATAATATCTCATCACATAAACTCATCACAAATTTATAGCATCACTATCATTTACCATACATCATCACATATACTTATCACAAATTTATAACATCATTATTTTTAATTATACATCATCATAATCACATTAACTTATCAAAATGAATTCACTTTTTATTATCACATCACATAGACACGTCTAATCAAACATATACATAAAATTCATGCGACATCCAATATCACAATAATAGCAAATATCTCACATTTAATAAAAATAAATCAAACATCACATTAATATCAAATATCACACATTCAACGGAGTTAAATCAATCAACACCTTATAAATATTTCTATTCCATATTTTAATCTCACAATTCTCATATTTTTAAATTAATCAATTTATCACTCAAATGGCTACTGCCGTACGTAGCGAGCCCCGAATGAATCGTTGGGAAGTACGGTTTTCCCGTTCATCTCACAATATATTATACTCATGAATTCAAACGCTCTATCACCCCTTACCTTATTTCGACGCTTTCACACATGAATAGGATTCCACGAGTAAACAACCTTTGCTCATTGACTCTTTGTCCATCAATCGATCTAACTCGACAGTTTATGGTTAAACGTTAAAAGTAAATTATGAGAAGATACTCTAAAAACTAAATTCGAAATTCGGTCAAGGAAAATTACCATGAATCAGAAAACCAATCAGTGGATAATATAGCTACTTTTCACACGGTCGTTTTGGCGTTGGTTTCACTCAAATCAAACTTACGGTGAAGGAGAACGGTGCAAAATAATGAATTCTACAAACGGTGAAATCGGGTATTTTAGAGAGAAATTGGGGCTGTTAAAAATCAGGAAAATCGTGTTTAATTGACAAGTTAAATGAGTAAAATAACATACTAAAATTTGAACAAAAACGGAGAAACTTTTCTGGAACATTTATCGATCACCGGTGCCAATTTTCTTCTAATTTTGTTCCAATTCCTCGTGGGAGGAGCAGCTGCCGTGCCATACCTTTCTATTCCTCTATTTTTTTTTTTGTTTGATTTTATTCTTTAATTAGGTTTTACTTGGCTTATCCCATGAAACACATTTAATCTTTTTTTTTTTAATAAAACCAACAATTACCAAAGTTAGTTTTTTTTAAAACGGAGAAACTTTTCTGGAACAGTTGTCGATCACCGGTGCCAATTTTCTTCTAACTTTGTTCCAATTCATCTTGGGAGCAGCAGCTGCCATGTGTCGTATCTTTCTCTTCCTCTATTTTTTGGTTTGGTTTTATTCTTTAATTAGGTTTTACTTGGCTTATCCCATGAAACACATTTAATCTTTTTTTTTTTAATAAAACCAACAATTACCAAAGTTATTTTTTTTAACAAAATTTAATTACTAATATTTCAAAAATAATACTTGATAAATTAGAGAAATTAAAATAATCAACCTTTTAAAAAAATACATATTATTAACAACCCAAACTCTCATATTCAAATTAATCACTATAATTATAGTTATTTTTCAAAATACTCACGTTATAATAATATATCATTAGAGAATAGTCAAAATTATAAAATAAATAAATATAAAATCAACACTTT
>NC_021163.2:51271027-51272244 GCF_000331145.2 Cicer arietinum | reverse complement strand
GAAGAAAAAATAAAGTGAAAAAAGATAGAACTATATCGAATTGGAGATAACCTAAAATAGTTTACGGATGCGACAACGGTTAATAGTGAGTGACAATGAACGAATTTTTATCGGATAACGCTTCAAGAGGTGAGTAATCACACCCTTTAAACTTTCATGGTACATCTATTTTGGAAATTTAGAATGAAAAAAGAGTTAGATATTTTGATTGGTATTTTCTTATAAAAATATATTTTGTCGAGAACCTAACTCTATTCAAATTGACATTTTATGAATTGTAATAATATATTATAAATTGATTTATTTATTATTGTTTGTTAAATTACCGTTTTTATGATCGTTTGAATATATATTCTTTAAAAGGATTGTTTTATTATATTTTCTTGAATAATTGTTGTTATTATATATTCAAACTAGTAGATTATAAATATGATTTTTCAAATATAGTTGTTGAAATATGAATTATTTGGATTGCATGTGTTTGAGAGATATATATTCTTTAAAAGTATTGTTTTATTATATTTTCTTGAATGATCATTGTTATTATATATTCAAATGAAATATTATGTCATAAATATGATTTTGCGAATATGATTGTTAAAATTATGAACGATTTTGATTGTGTGTGCTGGAGATGGGTCTTGTACCCCACCTATTGATGAGTTTTAAACTTCACAAAGAGATTAGGTTTAAACTCCACCTGGATGAGTATTAAACTTCACAAAGAGATGAGGTTTAAACTCTACATGGATGGGTCTTGGACCCCACATATTGATGGGTTTTAAACTTCACAAAGAGATGAGGTTTAAACTGCACCTATAGATGAGTATTAAACTTTACAAAGAGATGAGGTTTAAACTCCACATGGATGAGTATTAAACTTCACAAAGAGATGAGGTTTAAACTCCACATAGATGAGTATTAAACTTCACAAAAAGATGAGGTTTAAACTCCACACATATAGATGAGTATTAAACTTCACAAAAAGATGAGGTTTAAACTCCACACATATAGATGAGTATTAAACTTCACAAAGAGATGAGGTTTAAACTCCACATAGATGAGTATTAAACTTCACAAAGAGATGAGGTTTAAACTCCACATGGATGAGTATTAAACTTCACAAAGAGATGAGGTTTAAACTCCACACAAATGGGTCTTGTACCCAACACTGGATGAGCTGGTGCTCCACATGATTAGATAATACTCACTTTGCA
>NC_021163.2:51239809-51267764 GCF_000331145.2 Cicer arietinum | reverse complement strand
GGTGTCTTCACTGATTATGGCTAGACAACAAGAGTTGTGGGAAGCTTTTAGAGACCTACACTTGAACGTAGAGTTCGGACCGGGAATTTTGAAATTCGGAATGATTAAGATCTCGAGTGGATTACTTGAAGACATTGCGAATTCTCAGGATGACGTCTTAATTCAAGAGAAGAGGAATCTAATAGTACAAGGGAAGACGACTGAGTTCAAGATTGGGGCAGATAATGTTTTGCGGTGTAATGGTAGGATTTGTGTACCAGCCATTACAGATATGCGGAAAACGATTCTAGAAGAGGCGCATAAGAGTAAGCTGAGTATTCATCCTGGGGCAACAAAGATGTATCAGGATTTGAGGCAGAATTATTGGTGGCCAGGAATGAAGAAACATGTGGCGGAATATGTATCCACTTGTCTAACTTGTCAGAAAGCGAAGGTGGAACATCAGCGACCTGCTGGAATGTTGCAACCCTTAGATATACCTGAATGGAAGTGGGACAGCATTTCCATGGATTTTATAACCGGATTACCGAAGACAAGGAGGAAGAATGATTCTATATGGGTGATAGTGGACCGGCTGACTAAATCTGCTCACTTTTTACCGGTAAGGACCACCTATAAGGTAGATCAGCTAACGGAGATCTACATTGCTGAAATTGTGAGGTTACACGGGGTACCATCGAGCATTGTATCAGACCGTGATCCGAAGTTCACATCGCATTTTTGGGGAGCATTGCACGAAGCGTTGGGAACGAAGCTACGATTGAGTTCAGCTTACCATCCACAAACGGACGGACAGACTGAAAGGACGAATCAGTCCTTGGAAGATCTGTTGAGAGCATGTGTTTTAGATGATAGAGGAAGTTGGGATGATGTACTTCCGTTGATTGAGTTCACTTACAACAATAGTTTCCACGCGAGCATTGGAATGGCACCATATGAGGCTTTATATGGGCGCAAGTGTCAAACGCCCTTGTGTTGGTATAAAGACGGTGAGAATATGATTGTCGGACCAGAGATGGTGCAACAGACCACAGCTAAAGTAAGGAAGATCAAGGAGAAAATGAAGACTTCACAAGATCGCCAGAAGAGTTACGCGGACAAGCGTCGCAGACTTTTGGAATTCGAACAGGGTGACCATGTATTTCTACGAGTCACACCTACTACTGGAGTAGGTAGAGCCTTGAAATCGAAGAAGTTGACTCCGAAATTCATTGGACCATATCAGATTTCTGCACGAATTGGGCCGGTTGCTTATCGGATTGCATTACCTCCGATACTGTCCAATATCCATGACGTGTTTCATGTGTCGCAGTTGAGGAAATATCTCGCAGATCCATCTCACGTGATCGAACCAGACACAATCCAGCTAAAGGATAACCTGTCGTTCGAAGTACCACCCGTGAGAATTGATGACAGGAAGATTAAGCGGTTGAGGACCAAGGATGTTTCGTTGGTCAAGGTGATCTGGAACCCAATTACTGGAGATGCGACTTGGGAACTGGAGAGCAAGATGAGGGAACAACACCCAGAGTTATTTATCGATGCATAGTTTCGAGGACGAAACTAATTTTAGGGGGGGAGTAATGTAAGACCCATAATTTTAAAGTACCTTTTATGTATTTTTGGTATATTTTGGATTTTGGCTCGGAGGCTTTTAAGCCAAAGTTAATAATATTTTGGAGTTTTATAATCAAAAAGATATTTCGATGCCAATTAGAATTTCTCGTCGATAAATAAATTGAATTTAACTGCGGAAAATCCTTTACGGAGAATTTAAGGCGTTTCGGGTGAAACGGTAATTTAATAAATATCTAGATTTTGAGATATTTGTTAAGTTATATTTATTATATTTATATATGTTTGTTTGGAGGGAAAAAGAAAGGAAAACTAGAAGGAAGGAAAAGGAAAAGAAAATAGTATATAAAGGAAGGAAGGAAAAAGGAAGAAAGGAAAAGCAAAGGAAAGAAATAGAAAGGAAGGAAAACCTAAAATTTCCATCTCCTTCCTCAGGTTCACGCAAGAAAACCAAATTTCCATCCTTCTCCATTTTTCGTTTTCGTTGCTTCCTTTCCTTCAAAACTAGTGACCCAAGGTTGGGTGAGGGTTAGATCAAGGTTTTCGTAACTCCACTCTTCCTCTTTGATTCGAAAACGAAGAAAAACGGTTTTGAGATCCAAACACAAACCCCTCTGTTTCTTCTAGATCCAAACCTCATTTCTCGAAGAGATAGAAGGGAAAGTTGCTCACCACCACGCTACGGTGCTAGTGAACTAATTTGGAAGCGGCGTTGCGAGCGGAGATTTTACCGGAATTACTCGCGGTACCGGAAACGCGCGTTAAAGCTAACGTTGAGGTAAGGGCTCCTTCCAAACTTCTAGCTTGCATTAGGGACTTATCTGTAGTTGTGTGGGAAGGAATTTGTTAGGGTTAAATGTATCGATTTGGGGAAAAACGAAACTAGTGCGTTATGGGTAAAAACCTTAGAGTTAGGTTTTGTTTATAGTGATGAATGTTTCGTGGTAAATGAAATTTGATGTATCTGGGTGTTATGTTGCGTGATTTGTGTTCGTTGTATTTGGTGTGTTCGTACTTGATGTTTGTTAATTGGTGTGGTTGTTGTGAATTATGGTTTGAATGTGAAAGTATGTTTGAATTTGTTTCTGTGGAATTTGAAAACCATTAGAGTTAAACGAGTATTAAAAATGGGGAATCTTTTAATACCTCGGTTTACTTAATGTGTATTTGAGGAAAATGTTTAAGTTAACTGGGCGTTGAGAATGGGGAATCTCTTAATGTCTCGGTTACTTAACTATCGTTTTTGAAAATCGTTTCGGTAAATGAGTATTAAGAATGGGGAATCTCTTAATGACTCGTTTACTGAATGTTTTGCGAGAAAATCGTTTAAGTCAAAAGTATATTAAGAATGGGGAATCTCTTAATATGACTGTTTGCTTAACGTTTTGTTTTGAAAATCATTAAGTTAAATCGGTATTAAGAACGGGGAATCTCTTAATGACTTATTTAATTAATGTTGTTTGAAAGTCGTTTAAGTTAAATGGGTATTAAAAATGGGGAATCTTTTAATATCTGCATTTGCTTAACGATTGTTGTGAATGGAGTCTGTGTATGCTCATGCATTTCATTTGGTAAATTGTGTCGACCCGTGATAGGTGACACCTTGGTAAACTGTACTGACCCGTGATAGGTTGTACGTTTACGATTTACTATTTAGTAATTCGTGTTGACCCGTGATAGGTGACACCTTGGTAAACTGTACTGACCCGTGATAGGTTGTACGTTTACGATTTACTATTTAGTAATTCGTGTTGACCCGTGATAGGTGACACCTTGGTAAACTGTACTGACCCGTGATAGGTGGTACATTTACGATTTACATTTTTGGTGAATTGTGCTGACCCGTGATAGGTGGCACCTAGGTAAACAGTACTGGTCTGTGATAGGCGGTACGTTTACGATTCCCGCTTTTTCTTTTAGTAAATCGTGTTGACCCGTGATAGGTGACACCTCGGTAAACTGTACTGACCCGTGATAGGTGGTACGTTTATGATTTACGCATTTTAGTAAATCGTGCTGACCCGTGATAGGTGGCACCTCGGTAATTGGTACTTTGGCCTGCGATAGGCGGTACAATTATGATTTACGGCCCTTCGAGGAGGGTTTTGGTTTGGAATTCCGAGTCCATGCATTTTGGCATATACGCATTGCATTAGGGTGCTTGGCACACGAGTCGTGTTTGATTGAGTTTTATGATTGAGTGATTTGAATTTGATTTATCGTGTTAATTGCGTTGAAAATGCTAAGTGTTATGTGTTGATTATTGTGTGTAAGTATGATGGTTATCGAGATCCCAATTGCCGTGGTAATCGCGTAGAAATTGCTAAGTGTTAAGTTGTGAACTTGATTAGGAATGACTTAGGTTAATTCATGAATTTTTGGAAAAATGATCAGGGAAATCGATTTCCCAATCGATTGGATAGTAAACAGGGACTTGGCCAAATGGACAAAATCGATTAGCCAATCGATTTTGTAATCAGTTTTTCGAAAATCATTTACGAAATCGATTGCCCAATCGATTGGGCCTAAGTCAGGGACTCATCCATATTCGACCAAATCGATTTGGAAATCGATTGGCCCTTAAGTCAGGGGCTCAGCTATCCTGTCAATCGATTGCCCAATCGATTGAATCAAGCCAGAGTTCAAAATTTCACTAAAAACCTTCAGGAAATCGATTTGGAAATCGATTGGTATTAAGTCAGGGGCTCCGTTATCCTGTCAATCGATTGCCAAATCGATTGATTCAGCCCAGGATTCTATTTTCATTAAAAATCTTCACCCCAATCGATTGCCCAATCGATTGGCTCAGTGAAAATCCTCATTTTTAGTTGTATGATTAATTGCTCATGAATCTATCCATGTCTTGTTTTATTATGTGTTAATTAGGAGATCGAGAACTGCATTTTACCTTCATTTTAATTGGCAATGTATTGTATGAACTTTTCGCATATTGAAAATCCTGTTAAGGTGCATGCTTAGTTGAAAAGTTGTTTTGAGCATTCAAAAACTTAATTGCTATGTGTTAACTGTTATTTTCTGGTTGGTGACCCTTTACACTATTGTGGAAATCTGGGCTTTGCCCTCAGATGAGAGTCAGGACGGCCCTACCGGTTCGTACCCTACGGACAGGAATGGAGATGGGAACGCTTGACTGCAGTTACGTTAGGAGGATCTCACGGGGCGCGTGGAGATTACTCAGGGTGTATAGCTTTTTGGTAGGATGATCAGATTAGGATGGTGTATAGGGACTAGGGGTCCTTCTTTTTGGTTTGGAGTATTTTTAGTTTGGAAAACTGTACTTTTACTAATATTATCAGTTTGACATCATCTTTGAATGGGTTCCATGTACCATTTGATGTTGTGTAAATGTTTTGGATTTATAATTGGAGAAACTTTCCGCTGCTTGTAAATTATAATGACTCAATTATTTATCCAAAGGCATTTCCTGATTTAATTCTCTGTTTTATTTTAATTCCTTTTGGAAAAAAAAAATATACCCTCGCTTTGAAAAACGGGGTGTTACATTTAAACTCCACATGGATGAGTATTAAACTTCACAAAGAGATGAGGTTTAAACTCCACACGGATGGGTCTTGTACCCCACATATGGATGAGTATTAAACTTCACAAAGAGATGAGGTTTAAACTCCACATGGATGAGTATTAAACTTCACAAAGAGATGAGGTTTAAACTCCACATGGATGAGTATTAAACTTCACAAAGAGATGAGGTTTAAACTCCACCGGGATGAGTTTTAAACTTCACAAAGAGATGAGGTTTAAACTCCACATGGATGAGTATTAAACTTCACAAAGAGATGAGGTTTAAACTCCAGACAGATGGGTCTTGTACCCAACACTGGATGAGCTGGTGCTCCACATGATTAGATAATACTCACTTTGCATAAGTAGTATATCTCCCTCATTGAATTGATTGATTATTTTCTGCATAATAAATGTGTATATTGGAATTATCTGATTATGATAGATGTGGATTATCGTTAATTTAGTTGATGAGTTTTTATTAATTATTGGAAGTAGTTGGTTATTATAGAGAAATCTTAGTTATATCATTAATAGTTCTAAATAATATTTTTGGATAAAGGCGGGTGCCATGATCGACTTTTTCCCGGTTACCGCTCCGGCTGAGAATAATACTTGTTTTAAAATCGTGTGTATTATTCTCTGGGATTTAGTATCTCATTAAAGTGTTGTTTTCAGATACTGAGACCGTTGGGGATGTAGAGAGTTGAGAAGTCCTACCTCCCTTGAGAAGAGTGACTTCCTTCAATTAGGTTAGTAGATCAAGAATAAGTAGATATAATGTTTACATCGTACTTTATTTCGGGATTAGATATTATTTGCCCAGTTTTGGATATTTTATATTAAAGATTTTTCAGTTGTAAGGATTTATTTTGAGATTTCATAACATTACTTCTTTCGAACAATTCATTATTTATTACAGTACCTTATTCTCTTATATAATTTTGAATTTTTTTATTTATTATTACCTCAGTTTTTATACCCCTGTAACTAGGCGTTACAACTAGCACATCATAGAAAACATCCATATAACAAAAATTAATCACAAAATTTATTAACATATATTTTATAATAATTTTAACATCAAATTAATTATTTAAAATCCTATCTAATTAATAAAATAGTTTATCATAAAATTTAGGGTGTTACATCTTGAAATTTGAGAAAATATTTTTAATTGACTAACTTAATGAATTAAACAACACACTAAAATTTGGACATAAACAGAGGAAGTTCTTTTGGAAATTATCGATCGGAACAAATTTTATTTCAAAATAGAATCTATATACCTAGGGACTAGGAATTAAAGAGGATAGTATTAGAACAATCCCACAAGAGTCACTTGACCATTCACTCTAAAGCCACCAAGATGTATCAAGATCTCAAGAAAGGCTATTGGTGGCCAAGTGCTTGACTAGTCAAAAGATAAAAATAGAACATCAGAGGTCAGCAGGTATGTTGCAGCCTCTGGATATACCTGATTGAAAATGGGATTCTATTTTCATGTATTTTTTAGTAGGACTACCTCGTACCCAATTAGAGTATTATTCCATTTAGGTAATTGTAGAAAGATGGACTAAGTCAGCCCACTTCTTACCTGTTTAGACTACTTACAATTCAGTTAAGCTAGCTAAGTTATTTATAAAGGACATAGTAAGGTTACATGCAGTACCTAACAGTATAATATCATATAAGGACCCCAAATTTACCTCCATATTTTGGGAAGCTTTTCAATAGTCTCTAGGAACTAGGCTACACCTTATCACTGCCTACCACCATTAGAATGACTATCAAACTCAGAGGACCATTCATACTTTGGAGGATATATTAAGGGCTTGTGTTCTAAAAGACGGTGGGGGTTGGTATTCACACTTGCCTCTGGTGGAGTTTTCCTATAATAACGTTTACCATGCCAATATAGGTGTGGTAATTTATGAGGCCTTGTATGGAAGGAGATGTTGAACACCTCTGTGTTGGGAAGAGGTAGGAGATAAGGGGATTTTAGGGCCTGAGGTTATCCATGAAACCACTAATAAAATTAAGATCATTGGGGACAAGTTTAAGATGGTCCAAAGTAGGCAGAAAAGCTATGATGACCATAGGAGGAGAACCTTAGAGTTTGAGGAAGGTGATCATGTATTTTATAGGATTACGCCTATTGTTGGCATTGGAAGAGTGCTAAAAGTTAAGAAGCATGGCCCACGCTTTATTGGGCCCTTTAAAATTATGAAGAGGATATGTCCCTCTACCTACAAATTATCATTGCCACCATCCTTGTCTTGTCTCCATAATTTCTTTCATGTTTCCCAACTAAAAAAAATATATTCCAAACATTCACCAAATCTTAAGCCATGAGTCTGTTCAACTTAAATCAAACCTCAAATACGATTCGTTGCCAATTCAGATTGTTGATAAGAGCATCAAATAATTGAGGAACAAAGTTATTCCCCTAGTGAATGTTGTTTGGGGAGGATCATATTCAGAGGAAGCATCTTGGGAGACATAGGTAGATATGCAGACAGAGTATCATTATCTCTTTCAATAGGTAAGTTCTCAAATTTTGAGGGTAAATTTTTTTAAGGGGGGCAAAATGTAATAGCCTTCTCACTACCTTAGGAATATTTATAAGATTAGGTATCAGAATTTCTAGAATTTTATTAATAGTTAACGTTGTGTTTTTAGTAATATTAAATTAGGAGCAAGGGTAGAATAGGAAAATAGTAGCATTAACATGTCGAAGTGGCAATAAGGGGGGTTGAATTGTGTTTGCCAAAGTTGATAATTTTTTGGTAATTTATATTTAAATAAAAAAAACTAGTTCGATTTTGATGACTTACTTAATGTAGAAGCAATCAGATTTAGAGGCAGCAAACAATGAAAGCATAAATAATTTGACATGTAGATTTATCCTAGTTCACCACTAACTTGACTACATCCAGTCCCCTCATTCAGAGGGCTTTAATCCACTAATTCAAATACCTTGAATTACAAAGCACAATAGCTCGACAAACCAGACTTTTGAGGAAATAACCACTTTGACCATACAATCCAAATCTTCTCCTAACAACCTCACAACCCCAGATTGAAGGAACTAAACAATTATCAGTTTGATACAAAATATTGGAACTTGAGTAGTTACTTCTAATAAAGTTGATAATAATAATGACTCTCACACTCTAAGAAAATAACACTCAAAATATTTCTAACTTGAACAAGTGTTTCTCTCTTTGAACTCTAAGATTACTCTTTTCTATTTCAATGATTTTCTTCTTCAGTCTTGATTATCTATTTATAGTTAAAACTTGGGATTCAATTTAGTCCTTGTTTAACTTTTAATTGTATCTTGTTTAGATTGCGTTTGAAAATTCTTCAGATTGATTCTATTCATATTTTGTTGTAGCTAAATCTTGATCAAATCTTCTACAAATCTTGTTCAAATCTTCTTGAAATCTTCTTTAATCTTAATGAAATATTCTTTAAATCTTGATCAAATCTTATACAAATCTTGACCATATATTATTTTCAACTTGGTAAAAAAAAATCCTCAATTGTAAATTTGAATCAAAACTTATTTTAGATTTTCATCAATTATAAATTTGAATCATATCTTATTTTAGATTTTATTCAAAAACATAAATCTTATTTCATACTCTTTGAAATCAAATATATTGTCCTCATAAAATAATTTTTTTAACATCAAAACTCTAAATGTAAAATCAACTTGGTTCCAACAATCTCCCCCTTTTTTATGACGACAAAACTTGTATTTTTTATAACAACTTTTCTTTATATTTCTTTGGCTCCCTCTAACTTAGGGCTCCTCCTAAATTTAGTATCATTTTATCCCCACTTTATCAAATATCTTTCTCACCCTTTTGTTATCAGACAAAAAGACTTGAAAGTGGAATTTTTTTTTGCCCTTTTTTTTTTTGCCTTTTTGTTTTTAATAACATGAATCTAAATATTACAAGAAAATATAAAAACTAATGTAAAACTACACTACTTTAAAGCTATCACAACATAAGTCAAGTATAAATGTAAGGTTTAGGTTTTTTTTATGAAGTCAAACCTATCTTCAGATAGTGGTTTGATGAATATGTCAGCCCATTGTTATTTAGTATCTACAAACTGAAGGTTTAGTACCCTTTTGTGAACAAAGTCCCTAATGAAATGGTGTTTGATTTCAATGTTTTTATCTCTAGAATGAAGTATAGGGTTTTTTGTTAAGCAATTGGAAGAAGGGCTATCACATTAGATGAAAATGTTGGATTCTAGGATTTTGTGGTGTTCAAGTTGATGTTTCACTCAGTTTATACTTAGGATACTTCTTGTAGAACAAGGTAAGGTTGGTGGTGCTTTTTCGGTATCTAAGGATTCTCTTAACAACACTAAAATGTGATTCCATAGGGTCAGCTTAAAATCTTGCACATACACATACACTAAACATGATGTCAAGTTTAGAAGCCGTAAGGTAAAGTAGGGATCCTATCATTCCTTTATAGATTTTCCGGTCAACTTTTTAGCATAAATCATCTTTTTTTCAAATGAACAAGTAAGGTGCATTGGTATAGCCATAGGTTTGCAATCACTCATTTTAAACTTCTTGAGAAGCTCTTTTGTATATTTAGTTTGATGAATGCATATACCTTTTTGACTTTGCTGAATTTGTAACCCTATGAAGAACTTAAGTTCTCCCATCATACTTATTTGAAATTCTAGTTGCATCAATTTAGAACATTCTTGGAAAAGATTGCCATTATTAGATCCAAAAATAATGTCATCAACATAAATTTGAATAATATGAATGCCATCTCCTATTGATTTTCTAAAAGGTGTATTATCTACCGATCCTTTTTTAAAGTTATTTTTAAGCAATAAGTTACTAAGTCTATCATATCATGCCTTAGGTATTTGTTTTAGACCATACAAAGATTTCCTAAGTTTAAAAACATGATTTGGAAATTCATAACTTTAAAAACCTGAGGGTTGTTTAACATAAACTTAGTGTAATCAATACCTTCTTGCTGACGGTAGTCTTGTACGACATGTCTTGCCTTGTTTCTGACCACTTCGCCTTTTTCATTTAGCTTATTTATTAAAATCATCTTGGTTCCAATAATGTTCTTATTTGGTCTTGGTACAAGAACCCAAACATCATCCTCTTAAATTAATTTAACTCTTCTTGCATTGCAAGAATCCTTCCATCATCTGCCAATGCATTATCAACAATGGTAGGCTTAACCGATGAGAGTGAGCCAAACAAAGTGGTATATTTTAATGATAATCTAATCCTCAAAGGATCGCTTGTCCTTCCAATGATATGAGATGACTTGTACTTCCATTCAGATCTTCTTTATGACTTATCTTGACTATTTCCAACTTGATCATATTCATATTTGAAGATTTGTCATCTTCTGGTCTGTCTGCATCTGCTTCCTTTTGTTTCGATAAACCTGCAATATACTCAATTTGATTTGACTTTTTAACGTCAAACTTTTTTTCATATAACATATTATAAATCAGATAATAAATAAAATTTAAAGAAGGATATAACCTATATCTCAACAGTTTCAGTTTCACTATGAAAACCCTCTTATTTAATCTTTTTCGGTTTTTAGATTCTGAATTTGCATATTCTCTAATTAGAGGGTCTAGATGAAAGGATTTGAATTCCCATCCAGGTTTGTAGTCTTGATAAAAGACTTTGAATTCCCATTGACCAAGCACCATGACTGGTGTTTCAATTTGGTTGCTTAGAACATCTGCAACATAAACAATTTTATCCTTTTGTACACAAGTCTGGTTAGATTCTGGTTTGTTAGTTCTTAAAAGTTTCTTGTCTTTCCATGTGGTCACCATAGGACAATATATTTTAGTGTGACCTTTCTTATAGTAAATAGTACATAAATCATCATAGGGAATAAACTTAGGTTCAGTTACTTTTTCTTGAAATCATATTCCTCTTTTACCATTCATATTAACACCATAAATCATAGATGCATATTTGCTTATTTTCGTACCATTATCAAGAAAATCTTGAAATACTTCTTCATGCTTATCATAGTAACATATGGTATTTTCAATTGATGTTAAACTATAATTACTTTTCAGTATTAGATTTTCAGCCTTAAGTTCATCAATATAAGTTTTTAGATTTGCATTTTCTATTTTATGTAAAGTAATATTAGTTTTGAGAGTTGCATTATATGTCTTAAGTTCAGTAATATCAGTTTTTAGAGTTGCATTTTATGTTTTAAATGCAACACTTTGATTCTTTAAAACATTAACTTTTTCAGTTAGATTTGTGTTTTCTTTCATAAGTGCTTTCAGTTTTAAAGACAATTTGCGATTCTTATTTAAAAAATAGAAGTAAGTAAATCAGATCGAGTAAATTTAAAAAATACTTCAATTTCTTCATTTGTTTATTCACTTCCAGAGTCAAAATATGTGTTGGATCTAGAGACATAGTTAGTATGAACCATTAGAGCCAAATCTACGTGATCTTCATCATTAGAGGATTCATTAGAATCATCCCATGTAGCCATTAGACTCTTCTTCTTCGGTGTATAATTTTTCCTCTGATGTTTCCCTTTCTCCATATTTGGACATTCTGGCCCGATATATCAAGGTTCATTCCATCCATAGCAAATGATATTTTTTTTCTTCATATTTATCATACTTTCCTTTGTTGGACTGCCTGTAATATCTTTGGGGAAATTTCATCTTTCTGTTGTGCCATATCTTTTGAACTTTTGTGCATATAAACGTCAGTTTGTCTTCCTCTAAGTCTTCATTCTGATCATCTAAATCATAATCCTCTGATTTTTTTGTTTCCTTTAGAACTTTCTTCTACTTGGATTTCAAAGCCAAGGTTGGTTGCTTCTTCTTGGGCTCATCTGTAAGTCATGAGCTTCCCTGATCATGTTTTTGATTTAATTCCCAAACACACAGTACATGTGAAATATTTGATTGATCTAATGTTTTGAATTGAGAAATATTTTAGGCAAACAAGAAGACACCACACACTTGGAACAATAGCTTGCAACTCAAGGAATCAACCAAAGTTGGAGGATGCACTTGAGAAAGACGCAAAAATTGTATAGTGTTATTAAGTGTCTTAGTAATAAGTTTAGTAGACTAATCACTATGGTCTCACACTTAAGTCTTTGCCTATGAATGAAAATCAATCAACCAATTGATGAATCGATTGATAAATCGATTGTCTGACTCAGAACAAGTGTTTTCCTTACATCAATCGATTGAGGAATCGATTGGATAAATGTTTTTAAGTGAAACCTGAGTTCTGGGATACAATCAATCGACTAGACAATCGACTGGGCAATCCATTGAGCAATCGATTTAGCAAGTCACAGAAACAACCAGTTATGGGAACAATCGATTACCAAATCGATTGATACCAAGTTTAAAACCAGGTTTAAAGTTCTGTGATGCAACAAATCGATTGGGACATCAATTGATTTAGTTTTCTTAAAAATCCAAGTTTGACGCAATCGATTGATTGGGACATCAGAACAACTTTGATCAAATCGATTGGCAAATAGATTTTATCAAAATAGTTGAGGTTCTCTTTTGCATACTTTTCATAATCTTTGACAATCACTTGAAAAACACTTTTGACAGAAAAGTTTTTCACACACACACACACAAACATTCATAGCCCAAAATACTTTTGTGTGAGTACCAAAATAGTGATTTGAGTCAAATCTTTGTACATCTTTAATTCTTGAAAAACACAACTCTTTGTAATTAAAGGATTGGAAAATCCAGTTTAGAAACTGGTGGCGATCTTCGTTGATGTAGGATCATCAAGAAGGAGCTTCACTTGATCTTGTGTATGTTTGACGATTGACTGCAAGGATCAAGGAGTTGAGAAATAGAAGAGAGTTTGAGTTAGATAGATATGCTTCGAGGAAGCTGGACAAATCTGTAAAAGGGTCTCAATTCTTTCTATTGAAAAAAAGGCTGAAATCCAGTTGGATTTCAGGACTGGATGTAGGCTGTCATACTGACAACTGAACCAGGATAAATCTTGGTGCCATCTCTCTATCCCTTATCTCTTTACTTTTCATATTCATCTTGTATGCGATCTAATATTTCCGCTGTGTACTTTGTGTATGAATCTTGCATAGTTAACATAGGAATTAAAATTGAACACGTTGGATTTGATCTTAATTCTCTTATTCTTAATCAAAAGAAGTCATATTTTTCCAACATCATCCTCTACAAGCTCAATTTCATGTGATCTGAGATAGCTAATTAATTCTTCTAGACATATAAATCGATTTCCCAATCGATTCATTAATGTAATAAAACAGGCTCAAACGATTGCCCAATCGATTATCGCAAGTCTTGTTTTTCTTGAATCTTGAAACTCCATAAACTAATCGATTACCTAATCGATTATTTTAATACACTTTTCAGAACATTATGTGTAGTTTATATTTGAATCGATTGCATAATCGATTTCAGGTGTTTTGTTCCAACAACGAGATCAAAACAATCGATTACTCAGTCGATTCGTCAAGTCACATAATCGATTCATTAATACACATAATCGATTTGGCCATATATTGAGTGTTCCCTGTAACTTGGTCTCAATCACTTGCGATGAATCTCACACAAGAAGTTGTTTGTCCATTTGAGTGTTTGTGAGATCATTCTCTTGTTCTCTCAAGAGCTCTTTTTTAGCTCTCTATTGATTATGAATAATCGTTGGTTCTGGGTCTGGAAAAGCAATATTAAAGGTTATTCAAATGTTATCAAAAGTTATTAGAGAAAGTGATTGAAAACCATTTATATAGTTTCTGAAAAACAACATATAAATATTATGTGTAGTTTATATTTGAATCGATTGCATAATCGATTTCAGGTGTTTTGTTCCAACAACGAGATCAAAACAATCGATTACTCAGTCGATTCGTCAAGTCACATAATCGATTTGGCCATATACTGAGTGTTCCCTGTGACTTAAATTTTTGTTTCAATCAATTTGCCAATCGATTTGGTTTAATACAGGGATTTAGCTTATTTCAAGTAAATCAATGTGCCAATCGATTAAGTGTTATGTTTCTGAAAAAAGTGATTTTACCAGTTGGTTCGTTTCAATCGATTGCCTAATCGATTGAGACCAAACTTGTCACAATTGAATTTTTCACAATGGATTGTCCAATCGATTGTGTTTGTCACAGACCATGTTCCTTATGAAATCTTATTTACGAAATCGATTTGCCAATCGATTAGCTTATTAAATGGCTTGGCCCTGTGATTTGCACAATCGATTTGTCAATCGATTTATCCAATCAACTTTAGTCTTTGTGATTTGAACAATCGATGTGCCAATCGATTAGCTTGCTAAAAGGCTTGCCTCTGACTTGCACAATTTTTATCAATGATTGTGCCAGTCGATTGCCTAATCGATTGTTTAATCACAAACTACATCTTTTCATATAACCCTTTTACATAATCGATTGCCTAATCGATTTGCTCAGTAGATTTTCCAACTTTTGTTGATTCCTTGAGTTCCAAGCGATTGTCTCAAGTATGTAGGGTTGAATTGTTGTTCCTGAAATCTTACTCAGTTAAAATGTTAGATTTATCACATGATGTATGAACATTGTATGTTTGTCAATTATGTCAAAATTAGGATTAAGGGGACTTAAGTCCAACAATGTTACTGGTAACATACACATGAGTTCTGGTAGGCCAACTTTCACCATAATGGAATTGCAAAGAAACAAGAATTGTAAGTAACGCAAAAACTAAAAACAAAAATTTGGAGATTGTAACCATCTTGCTTGCCTAGTGGATAAATTGGTTAAGTGGTTTTGAATCATGTGCTCCCTTTCTTGTTATATATACCGCCGAGTCAAGCGAAGGGGCACTATTTTTCCATGATTACTAATATTACTTAATTAATTATGTGGCCATATAAGGGATACAATATATATAAAAATTAGATAAGTTATATAGTACTATAAAAAAAGTTAAATATGTGTTTAATTTTTGTAATTATATTATTTTTTTATTTTGGTTTTTGTAAGTTTTTTGTTTAGTTAATATCTCTACAAATATAGTTTAATTTAAAATAGTCATTACATTCAATTTTTGTTAAAAATATTATAACACTGTTAAAACATAACAATTTTTTAACCAAAAAAGCAAATATAATTAAATTATAACATTTTTTAACCCAAAATTAACTTCAAATGTTTCAACCTTCTTCCCTACAAAAACATAAATCGCACATTCTTCTTCATCGTTCTAGGTTTCTTCTCATTGTAGAATTACTCACGTTATGTCGAATTTCATAAAATAAGATACAAATATGAAAAAGTAGAACGAATTTGATTAAAGGTTCAACTCTCATTATGAGGAATACTCTCATTATGAGGAATTCCTTCATCACCCTTTATCGTTACTAGGACTAGGACTTTGACTTTTTTCTTTGCCCCTCCTCCCTCTACAACCTAATTCTACTCCCACTTTTGGACTTTTCTATATACTTCCCAAAAATCCCTTAATCTTCACATCAACAAGAAAAACTCTGATTCAAGTCATATTTAACATATTAAACCTATAAAAAAAAGAGTATGTATCGGTATTATAAACATTCTTGTCAATAATTTTTTTTTTAATTTGTCAGTGTGAGCATTACTATAATATCTATTAAACTTGACTAAATTAAGAGTTTTTGTACATTTATCTATTCAATTTTGACACTACTAATTAAATAATTTTTTCTATAATTGAGATTAAAATTTTAATTTTAATTAAAATCATAACAAAAAATGTCATTTCAAAATAGACCTAGAAGATAAAACTTAAAAATTTGATGGTGTAAAATCTAAAATATGATCAAACTCATTCATAGATAACATGTCATTCGACTATTTGTGGTTTAATGTGATAGTATCAAAACGTGTTAATTTTCAAATGTACCATAGAAGTCTCATAAAAATAATATTGTACCACTATTTCTTTTATAAAATAGTCATTACTATCATCGTTTTTAATAATAATTTCCGTTGCTTCAATTTAAAAAATATACAAGAGTAATAATTAATGTAAAATAGATATTATATTGTTATTTATTGTTGTAACACCCCAAATTTTATAATAAATTATTTTATTAATTAAATAGGATTTTAAATAATTAATTTGATGTTAAAATTATTTTAGAATATATGGTGATTATTTTCTTTATACGTGTGCTAATAATGATGTGCTAATTTTATACATATTTAATTATATGAGTTATATAAATAAAAAATATTATATTTTATTATTTTAGATATTTTTCTAAAGATAAAAGTATTTTAGAGTAAATTTTTTAAATAATAAGATTTTAGGCGATTTTACAAGTATATATGTGTCTGTAATTAATTTAATATTTTCTTGTATGTTAAGTGTGCACATATTTATATTTTGATTATTTCTAATTATTTCCTATTTTAGTTATATATTTTATAAATAATTATCCTGAGATAGTAGTAATATTGTGTTTTATTTCCTTTATTTTTATATATTTGTTATGGCATGGTAATTTTATATATATTTTATTATGATTTAGTAATTAATAAAGAGTGGTGATATTATATTTATTTATTTTATAATGTTGACTATTCTCTAATGATAGTGATTATAGTGATTATTTTGAATATGAAAGTTGTAGTTATTAGTAATATATATAGTTTTAAAGGTTAATTATTTTAATTACTCTAATTTATAATATATTAGTTCTAAAATATTAGTAATATTTTTAAAATTAAATGGTGTTTAGAGGAATTAACAATGAGACTAAATATTTATTAATTATTTTTAGTAATATAAAAATAGTAATAGTAAAACATAAAATAAATAAGGGGACCAATAAGTTTGAATCATGTGTGTGAAGTGATTTAAATCCCTAACTCTGTAATTAAAAAGAAAAAAATAAGAAAGGAAGTTGGATCATCGTTTTGCACCGATAATGGATAACTCTCACAGAAAACTTCCTTCATCGAGTTAGTTAATTTAACATACTTTTTTTATAGAATTCTAGCTTTCACAATTTGTCAACAAAATTCTCTAGTTTCCTATTTATGGAACCTGTTATTTTATATGATTCTTATTCACCTAAGTTCGATTTGAGAGAAACCAATGCTAAAACGACCGAGTGATCAATGACAACATTATCCACTAATTAGTTTTATGACTTGAACTAAGTTTCTGGGACACAATTTCGAAACTATCCTTTTAGAATATATTCTCATAACTTATTTTTGACGGTTATTCATAATTTGTTGAGATGCATCGATAGGAGAAAGCTACATCAATGGAACAACTAAATTTGTCCAATTTGTCCAAAAACAACTAAATTTGTCCGAAAATACTAAAATCATAAAAGTAAAACTGAAATTATTATTTTATTTATAAAAACAAAAATAATTTAATAAAATAAGATTTTTGGAATTAGACTATCCAATTTTTTAATTAATTAAAAAAAATTATAATAGGAAGGTCAATCTTATTGATTGACCCTAATTAGCAATAATAACATATTTATAAGGAAGTTTGAAATAAAATAAAAAATCAATCTTATTAATTGCATATAATTGAAAATAATGACAAATAATTTTAAGGAATTATAATTGACTCATAATAATGACAAATTTTATTTCTAAAAAATAATTAATTATAATCTACTATTATAAATAGGATTCTTAGATGATTCTCTAAAGAAAAGAGATTAGAAAATATCGACCAAGTTTAGGTGCTTGAATCTGTCCATCAGAAAGCCACTACTGGTACTCAGTTGTGTCGTTCTTACACAACCTTCTCTATAATGACACATTTCAAAAAATAAAAATATGATATGAAGATAAAAGTAATACTTATAATTATAGAATACATTCGAATTATAGAATTTAAATTATTCTATTTTTATAATTTTATAATTTTATATTTAAGAAAATTGAATATTAATTAGATTTTTTATTTGAGTTTTAATATCCTTTTTTTTCATGCATTAGGTACTTTATTTTTAATAGAAAGCCCTTTTTTTGGTAACATATTATCCATGTCTTTGTTTATGTTTTGGATTGGGAGACAAAAATCTTGCAAAATCAGTATGTAAAATTCGTTTCTATGAAACAATTTAGTATAATTTTTTTTTTAATTATCTGTGTTGCTTTTCAGGTATCATTTTTTCAATGAAATCATGTCTTAGTTTTTATTTATTGTTTTCATGTTAACTTTGTTCATATAACAAGATTATTTACAGTTTTTTTATATTACTATCATGCTTGTTGTAACACCCCGTTTTTCAAAGCAAGGGTATATTTTTTTTTTTTAAAAGGAATTAAAATAAAACAGAGAATTAAATCAGGAAATGCCTTTGGATAAATAATTGAGTCATTATAATTTACAAGCAGCGGAAAAGTTTCTCCGATTATAAATCCAAAACATTTACACAATAACAAATGGTACATGAAACCCATTCAAGTAAAAAGTCAAACTGACAATATTAGTATAAGTACAGTTTTCCAAACTAAAAATACTCCAATCCAAAAAGAAGGACACCTAGTCCCTATACGTCATCTTAATCTGATCATCCTACCAAAAAGCTATACACCCTGAGTATCTCCACGCGCCCCGTGAGATCCTCCTAACGTAACTGCAGTCACGCGTTCCCATCTTCATTCCTGTCCGTAGGGTACGAACCGGTAGGACCGTCCTGACTCTCATCTGAGGGCAAAGCCCAGATTTCCACAATAATTGTAAAGGGTCACCAACCAAAAAAATAACAGTTAACACATAGCAATTAAGATTTTAAATGCTCAAAATAACCTTTCAACTAAGCATGCACCTTAAAAGGGTTTCCATATGCCAAACATGCATAAACAAGGTTGAGAAATGAAGTTTTTAACAAAACAACATTGTTGTATTCGAATACAGCATCTCTGTATTCGAATACAAGGCTGTTTCAGCATTCAGCAAAAAAAAACAGCATGTCTGTATTCGAATACAACAGTCTGTATTCGACTACACAGCAAGTCAGTAGCAAAATGTATTCGAATACAGCAGTCTGTATTCGACTACACAGTAAGTCAGTGGCAAAAACAGCATGTCTGTATTCGAATACAACAGTCTGTATTCGACTACACAGCAAGTCAGTAGCAAAATGTATTCGAATACAGCAGTCTGTATTCGACTACACAGTAAGTCAGTGGCAAAAACAGCATGTCTGTATTCGAATACAACAGTCTGTATTCGACTACACAGCAAGTCAGTAGCAAAATGTATTCGAATACAGCAGTCTGTATTCGACTACACAGTAAGTCAGTGGCAAAAACAGCATGTCTGTATTCGAATACAACAGTCTGTATTCGACTACACAGCAAGTCAGTAGCAAAATGTATTCGAATACAGCAGTCTGTATTCGACTACACAGTAAGTCAGTGGCAAAAACAGCATGTCTGTATTCGAATACAACAGTCTGTATTCGACTACACAGCAAGTCAGTAGCAAAATGTATTCGAATACAGCAGTCTGTATTCGACTACACAGTAAGTCAGTGGCAAAAACAGCATGTCTGTATTCGAATACAACAGTCTGTATTCGACTACACAGCAAGTCAGTAGCAAAATGTATTCGAATACAGCAGTCTGTATTCGACTACACAGTAAGTCAGTGGCAAAAACAGCATGTCTGTATTCGAATACAACAGTCTGTATTCGACTACACAGCAAGTCAGTAGCAAAATGTATTCGAATACAGCAGTCTGTATTCGACTACACAGTAAGTCAGTGGCAAAAACAGCATGTCTGTATTCGAATACAACAGTCTGTATTCGACTACACAGCAAGTCAGTAGCAAAATGTATTCGAATACAGCAGTCTGTATTCGACTACACAGTAAGTCAGTGGCAAAAACAGCATGTCTGTATTCGAATACAACAGTCTGTATTCGACTACACAGCAAGTCAGTAGCAAAATGTATTCGAATACAGCAGTCTGTATTCGACTACACAGTAAGTCAGTGGCAAAAACAGCATGTCTGTATTCGAATACAACAGTCTGTATTCGACTACACAGCAAGTCAGTAGCAAAATGTATTCGAATACAGCAGTCTGTATTCGACTACACAGTAAGTCAGTGGCAAAAACAGCATGTCTGTATTCGAATACAACAGTCTGTATTCGACTACACAGCAAGTCAGTAGCAAAATGTATTCGAATACAGCAGTCTGTATTCGACTACACAGTAAGTCAGTGGCAAAAACAGCATGTCTGTATTCGAATACAACAGTCTGTATTCGACTACACAGCAAGTCAGTAGCAAAATGTATTCGAATACAGCAGTCTGTATTCGACTACACAGTAAGTCAGTGGCAAAAACAGCATGTCTGTATTCGAATACAACAGTCTGTATTCGACTACACAGCAAGTCAGTAGCAAAATGTATTCGAATACAGCAGTCTGTATTCGACTACACAGTAAGTCAGTGGCAAAAACAGCATGTCTGTATTCGAATACAACAGTCTGTATTCGACTACACAGCAAGTCAGTAGCAAAATGTATTCGAATACAGCAGTCTGTATTCGACTACACAGTAAGTCAGTGGCAAAAACAGCATGTCTGTATTCGAATACAACAGTCTGTATTCGACTACACAGCAAGTCAGTAGCAAAATGTATTCGAATACAGCAGTCTGTATTCGACTACACAGTAAGTCAGTGGCAAAAACAGCATGTCTGTATTCGAATACAACAGTCTGTATTCGACTACACAGCAAGTCAGTAGCAAAATGTATTCGAATACAGCAGTCTGTATTCGACTACACAGTAAGTCAGTGGCAAAAACAGCATGTCTGTATTCGAATACAACAGTCTGTATTCGACTACACAGCAAGTCAGTAGCAAAATGTATTCGAATACAGCAGTCTGTATTCGACTACACAGTAAGTCAGTGGCAAAAACAGCATGTCTGTATTCGAATACAACAGTCTGTATTCGACTACACAGCAAGTCAGTAGCAAAATGTATTCGAATACAGCAGTCTGTATTCGACTACACAGTAAGTCAGTGGCAAAAACAGCATGTCTGTATTCGAATACAACAGTCTGTATTCGACTACACAGCAAGTCAGTAGCAAAATGTATTCGAATACAGCAGTCTGTATTCGACTACACAGTAAGTCAGTGGCAAAAACAGCATGTCTGTATTCGAATACAACAGTCTGTATTCGACTACACAGCAAGTCAGTAGCAAAATGTATTCGAATACAGCAGTCTGTATTCGACTACACAGTAAGTCAGTGGCAAAAACAGCATGTCTGTATTCGAATACAACAGTCTGTATTCGACTACACAGCAAGTCAGTAGCAAAATGTATTCGAATACAGCAGTCTGTATTCGACTACACAGTAAGTCAGTGGCAAAAACAGCATGTCTGTATTCGAATACAACAGTCTGTATTCGACTACACAGCAAGTCAGTAGCAAAATGTATTCGAATACAGCAGTCTGTATTCGACTACACAGTAAGTCAGTGGCAAAAACAGCATGTCTGTATTCGAATACAACAGTCTGTATTCGACTACACAGCAAGTCAGTAGCAAAATGTATTCGAATACAGCAGTCTGTATTCGACTACACAGTAAGTCAGTGGCAAAAACAGCATGTCTGTATTCGAATACAACAGTCTGTATTCGACTACACAGCAAGTCAGTAGCAAAATGTATTCGAATACAGCAGTCTGTATTCGACTACACAGTAAGTCAGTGGCAAAAACAGCATGTCTGTATTCGAATACAACAGTCTGTATTCGACTACACAGCAAGTCAGTAGCAAAATGTATTCGAATACAGCAGTCTGTATTCGACTACACAGTAAGTCAGTGGCAAAAACAGCATGTCTGTATTCGAATACAACAGTCTGTATTCGACTACACAGCAAGTCAGTAGCAAAATGTATTCGAATACAGCAGTCTGTATTCGACTACACAGTAAGTCAGTGGCAAAAACAGCATGTCTGTATTCGAATACAACAGTCTGTATTCGACTACACAGCAAGTCAGTAGCAAAATGTATTCGAATACAGCAGTCTGTATTCGACTACACAGTAAGTCAGTGGCAAAAACAGCATGTCTGTATTCGAATACAACAGTCTGTATTCGACTACACAGCAAGTCAGTAGCAAAATGTATTCGAATACAGCAGTCTGTATTCGACTACACAGTAAGTCAGTGGCAAAAACAGCATGTCTGTATTCGAATACAACAGTCTGTATTCGACTACACAGCAAGTCAGTAGCAAAATGTATTCGAATACAGCAGTCTGTATTCGACTACACAGTAAGTCAGTGGCAAAAACAGCATGTCTGTATTCGAATACAACAGTCTGTATTCGACTACACAGCAAGTCAGTAGCAAAATGTATTCGAATACAGCAGTCTGTATTCGACTACACAGTAAGTCAGTGGCAAAAACAGCATGTCTGTATTCGAATACAACAGTCTGTATTCGACTACACAGCAAGTCAGTAGCAAAATGTATTCGAATACAGCAGTCTGTATTCGACTACACAGTAAGTCAGTGGCAAAAACAGCATGTCTGTATTCGAATACAACAGTCTGTATTCGACTACACAGCAAGTCAGTAGCAAAATGTATTCGAATACAGCAGTCTGTATTCGACTACACAGTAAGTCAGTGGCAAAAACAGCATGTCTGTATTCGAATACAACAGTCTGTATTCGACTACACAGCAAGTCAGTAGCAAAATGTATTCGAATACAGCAGTCTGTATTCGACTACACAGTAAGTCAGTGGCAAAAACAGCATGTCTGTATTCGAATACAACAGTCTGTATTCGACTACACAGCAAGTCAGTAGCAAAATGTATTCGAATACAGCAGTCTGTATTCGACTACACAGTAAGTCAGTGGCAAAAACAGCATGTCTGTATTCGAATACAACAGTCTGTATTCGACTACACAGCAAGTCAGTAGCAAAATGTATTCGAATACAGCAGTCTGTATTCGACTACACAGTAAGTCAGTGGCAAAAACAGCATGTCTGTATTCGAATACAACAGTCTGTATTCGACTACACAGCAAGTCAGTAGCAAAATGTATTCGAATACAGCAGTCTGTATTCGACTACACAGTAAGTCAGTGGCAAAAACAGCATGTCTGTATTCGAATACAACAGTCTGTATTCGACTACACAGCAAGTCAGTAGCAAAATGTATTCGAATACAGCAGTCTGTATTCGACTACACAGTAAGTCAGTGGCAAAAACAGCATGTCTGTATTCGAATACAACAGTCTGTATTCGACTACACAGCAAGTCAGTAGCAAAATGTATTCGAATACAGCAGTCTGTATTCGACTACACAGTAAGTCAGTGGCAAAAACAGCATGTCTGTATTCGAATACAACAGTCTGTATTCGACTACACAGCAAGTCAGTAGCAAAATGTATTCGAATACAGCAGTCTGTATTCGACTACACAGTAAGTCAGTGGCAAAAACAGCATGTCTGTATTCGAATACAACAGTCTGTATTCGACTACACAGCAAGTCAGTAGCAAAATGTATTCGAATACAGCAGTCTGTATTCGACTACACAGTAAGTCAGTGGCAAAAACAGCATGTCTGTATTCGAATACAACAGTCTGTATTCGACTACACAGCAAGTCAGTAGCAAAATGTATTCGAATACAGCAGTCTGTATTCGACTACACAGTAAGTCAGTGGCAAAAACAGCATGTCTGTATTCGAATACAACAGTCTGTATTCGACTACACAGCAAGTCAGTAGCAAAATGTATTCGAATACAGCAGTCTGTATTCGACTACACAGTAAGTCAGTGGCAAAAACAGCATGTAATTAATTACGGTACCGTAATCGCGTGTTATAGCTATCGTTAACGTAAGGGCTCCTTCTAAACATTTTGTAACACCCCGTTTTTCAAAGCGAGGGTATATAAATTTTTTTTTTAAAGTAATTAAAAACGAACAAAGAAATAAATCAGGAAATGCTTTTGGATAAATAATTGAGTCATTATAATTTACGCAGCGGAAAAGTTTCTCCAATTATAAATCCAAAACATTTACATAACATCAAATGGTACATGGAACCCATCCAAAGATGATATCAAACTGATAATATTTGTATAAGTACAGTTTTCCAAACTAAAAATACTTCAAACCAAAAAGAAGGACCCCTAGTCCCTATACATCATCCTAATCTGATCATCCTACCAAAAAGCTATACACCCTGAGTAATCTCCACGCGCCCCGTGAGATCCTCCTAACGTAACTGCAGTCAAGCGTTCCCATCTCCATTCCTGTCCGTAGGGTACGAACCGGTAGGGCCGTCCTGACTCTCATCTGAGGGCAAAGCCCAGATTTCCACAATAGTTGTAAAGGGTCACCAACCAGAAAATAACAGTTAACACATAGCAATTAAGTTTTTGAATGCTCAAAACAACTTTTTAACTAAGCATGCACCTTAACAGGATTTTCAATATGCGAAAAGTTCATACAGTACATTGCCAATGAAAATGAAGGTAAAATGCAGTTCTCGATCTCCTAATTAACACATAATAAAACAAGACATGGATAGATTCATGAGCAATTAATCATACAACTAAAACTGAGGATTTTCACTGAGCCAATCGATTGGGCAATCGATTGGGGTGAAGATTTTTAATGAAAATAGAATCCTGGGCTGAATCAATCGATTTGGCAATCGATTGACAGGATAACGGAGCCCCTGACTTAATACCAATCGATTTCCAAATCGATTTCCTGAAGGTTTTTAGTGAAATTTTGAACTCTGGCTTGATTCAATCGATTGGGCAATCGATTGACAGGATAGCTGAGCCCCTGACTTAATGGCCAATCGATTGGGCAATCGATTTCGAAAGGGATTTTTGAAAACTGATTACAAAATCGATTGGCTAATCGATTTTGTTCATTTGGCCAAGCCCCTGACTTCCATCCAATCGATTGGGAAATCGATTTCCCTGATCATTTTTCCAAAAATTCATGAATTAACCTAAGTCATTCCTAATCAAGTTCACAACTTAACACTTAGCAATTTCTACGCGATTACCACGGCAATTGGGATCTCGATAACCATCATACATACACACAATAATTAACACATAACACTTAGCATTTTCAACGCAATTAACACGATAAATCAAATTCAAATCACTCAATCATAAAACTCAATCAAACACGACTCGTGTGCCAAGCACCCTAATGCAATGCGTATATGCCAAAATGCATGGACTCGGAATTCCAAACCAAAACCCTCCTCGAAGGGCCGTAAATCATAATTGTACCGCCTATCGCAGGCCAAAGTACCAATTACCGAGGTGCCACCTATCACGGGTCAGCACGATTTACTAAAATGCGTAAATCATAAACGTACCACCTATCACGGGTCAGTACAGTTTACCGAGGTGTCACCTATCACGGGTCAACACGATTTACTAAAAGAAAAAGCGGGAATCGTAAACGTACCGCCTATCACAGACCAGTACTGTTTACCTAGGTGCCACCTATCACGGGTCAGCACAATTCACCAAAAATGTAAATCGTAAATGTACCACCTATCACGGGTCAGTACAGTTTACCAAGGTGTCACCTATCACGGGTCGACACAATTTACCAAATGAAATGCATGAGCATACACAGACTCCATTCACAACAATCGTTAAGCAAATGCAGATATTAAAAGATTCCCCATTTTTAATACCCATTTAACTTAAACGACTTTCAAACAACATTAATTAAATAAGTCATTAAGAGATTCCCCGTTCTTAATACCGATTTAACTTAATGATTTTCAAAACAAAACGTTAAGCAAACAGTCATATTAAGAGATTCCCCATTCTTAATACTGATTTATCTTAATGATTTTCAAAACAAAACGTTAAGCAAACAGTCATATTAAGAGATTCCCCATTCTTAATACTGATTTATCTTAATGATTTTCAAAACAAAACGTTAAGCAACAGTCATATTAAGAGATTCCCCATTCTTAATATACTTTTGACTTAAACGATTTTCACACAAAATATTCAGTAAACGAGTCATTAAGAGATTCCCCATTCTTAACACTCATTTACCGGAATGATTTTCAAAAACGATCGTTAAGTAACCGGGACATTAAGAGATTCCCCATTCTCAACGCCCAGTTAACTTAAACATTTTCCTCAAATACACATTAAGTAAACCGAGGTATTAAAAGATTCCCCATTTTTAATACTCGTTTACTCTAATGGTTTTCAAATTCCACAGAAACAAATTCAAACATACTTTCACATTCAAACCATAATTCACAACAACCACACCAATTAACAAACATCAAGTATGGACACACCAATTACAACGAACACAAATCAAAGCAACATAACACCCAGATACAACCAATTTCATTTGTTCATAATCATATACAATGACTTCAAATTCATTTACCACGAAACATTCATCATTATAAACAAAACCTAACTCTAAGGTTTTTACCCATAACGCACTAGTTTCGTTTTTCCCCAAATCGATACATTTAACCCTAACAAATTCCTTCCCACACAACCACAGATAAGTCCCTAATGCAACTAGAAGTTTGGAAGGAGCCCTTACCTCAACGTTAGCTTTAACGTGCGTTTCCGGTACCGCGAGTAATTCCGGTAAAATCTCCGCTCGCAACGACGCTTCCAAATTCGTTCACTAGCACCGTAGCGTGGTGGTGAGCAACTTTCCCTTCTATCTCTTCGAGAAATGAGGTTTGGATCTAGAAGAAACGGAGGGGTTTGTGTTTGGATCTCAAAAACCGTTTTTCTTCGTTTTCGAATCAAAGAGGAATAGTGGAGTTGCGAAAACTTGATCTAACTCTCACCCAACCTTGGGTTACTAGTTTTGAAGAAAAGAAAGCGACGAAAATGAAAACGGGAGAAGGGAGGGATTTTGGCTGCGGGTTCAGAGGAAGAAGACGATGGAATGTGTTTTTCAGTTTTCTTTCCTTTTTCCTTTCCTCTGTTCTCTTTCCTTTCTATTTCCTTTCCTTTCTTTTCTATTTCCTTTTCCTTTCCCCTCAAACAAACATATATACATAAATATATATTTAAATATATATATATATATATATATATATATATATATATATTACTTACTTTTAATAAATATCTCCAAATACCTTGATATTTATTAAAATTACCATTTCACCCATAAGGCATAAAATTCTACGTAAAAGGTTCATCGCAGTTAATTTAATTTATTTAACGACGAGTAATTCTAAACGGTATCCAAACACCCTTTTGATCATATAAACTCCAAAATATTATTAACTTTGGCTAAAAAGCCTCCGAGCCAAAATTCAAAATACACAAAATACATTAATGGTACTTTAAAATTATGGGTCTTACACTTGTCGTTTTGTATATATGATGTTATAATTTAAATAACATTCATTTTCATATTCTAAAAATAAAATAAAATATTGAATTGAGAAAACACATTCTTCAACAAAAAAGTGTTATGTGAAAAATCACAAACCTCACACAAACACTCATTTATGGTTTTACTCATTCAAGTAAACTTGAAAATATTTAGACCATTAAGATAAACAAAAAAAAGATATAAATGAAAACAACATATTGTTATCTCTTTTGTCGTGTCGAACTTGGCCTATGTTGGACCATCTAGATGTTTTTCAATGCGTTGTTTGGTATTAGTCACCCATGAACGACGCAGAAATAAAACAAAAATTAAAATTCACAAACACACACACACACACACACACACACACACAGATATATATATATA
>NC_021163.2:51216416-51238856 GCF_000331145.2 Cicer arietinum | reverse complement strand
TATATATATATATTTTATACCAAGAACTATGTGTGTTTTTGAAGGAGTAAACACGAGAATGAGAGGTTGAATTATGTTTGACTAAGTTAATAACTTTTCATTATTTGATTAAACTAGTTCAAACTTGATGATTTACTTGGATTAGAAGTAATAACAAAACTAAGGAGTGAAGTAATTTATCCCAGTTCACCACTAACTTGGTTACATCCTATCTCTTCTCTCATAAGGATTTAATCCATTAATTCAACAACTTGTATTACAAAACACATGACCCTCCAAGTCAGTCTTCTTAAATAGCATGACAACCTTAGACTTTGAGGAACACTCATTTCTTGATTCCACCAGCCAAGTCTTCTCCACACAATCTAAAATCCCATATTGTTGAAGGCACACTAACACCACTATCGAGTTTGAATACAAAGATTTGGAACTTGAGTAGTTCTTCTCTAACTTTAGCTTAAGTTCTTCTACTCTTTTCTAATTTTTTTATGATCTTCTTTTTCAGCCTTGAGTATCTATTTATAGATAAAATTAGGGCTTCAATTTAGTCCTTGTTTAATTTTGAATTGTATCCTCATTCTTAGCTTGGTCAATAATGATCTTATTCAAAAATGTTATGAACAAAGTTCCTAAAAAAATGATGTTTGATTTCTATGTGTTTAGCTCTAGAATTAAGTATAGGGTTTTTGGTTAGGCAAATGGCAGAAATGTTTTCACAATAAATGGCAATGTTGGTTTTTAGGATTTTGTAGTCTTATAGTTAATGTTTCATCCTAAGTAGTTGAGAGCTACAATAAGCTATTGAAATGTACTCAACTTCTGGTGTTGAGATGGAAATTGTGCTTTGTCTCTTAATTGACCAAGATATTAAGTTATCACCTAGAAATGTGTAGTATCCCCTTGTGCTTTTTCTCTCAAATTTATCTCCAATATAATGAGAATCACAATACCCACTTAGTTTGTACTCAGAAGATTTCTTATAGAACAAGGTAATGTTTATAGTGCCTTTAGGTATTCAAGGATTCTCTCACCAATAGTTAAATGTGATTCCCTTGGGTCAACTTGAAATCTTGCACATACATATACACATACACTAAACATGATGTCAGGACTGAAAGTAGTAAGGTAAAGTATGGATCATATCATTCCTCTATACTTTTTTCTCGTCAACTTTTTGGCCTGATTTATCCTTTTCAAGTGAACATGTAGGGTGCATTGTTGTGGCCATAGGTTTGCAATCACTCGTCTTAAACTTCTTGAGAAGCTCTATTGTATATTTAGTGTGACGAATATATATACCTTTTTGACTATGCTGAAATTTGTATCCCTAAGAAGAACTTAATTTCTCCAATCATACTCATTTAAAATTCAAGCTGCATCAATTTAGAACCCAAACAAAGTGGTATCTTTTAGTGATGATTTGGTCCTCAAAGGATCATTTGCACTTCCAATGATTAAAGTTTCAAGATGAGATGACTTGTACTTCTATAAAGATCTTCCTTTTGACATATCTTGACTTTTTCTAACTTGATCAGATTCATTCTCTGAAGATTTCTCATCTTCTTCTAATTTACTAGTATCCTTTGATTTCTCAATTTTTTCTTGTTTGTCTACATATCATTCCTCTGATTCCAGTAAACTTGTACTTTCATCATCTTGCTTTGACTTTTTAAAGTTAATCTGTTTATCATCAAATTTAACATGTATGATTTCTTCCACAATATGAGTTTCTTTATTAAACACTCTATAAGCCTTAGGTTTTTCTGAGTATCCAATCAAGGTACATTTTTTAGATCTAGAATCAAATTTACAAAGGTTATCTATAGAGTTCAACATATAACAAGTACAACCTGAAGTAACAATGTCAATTATAAGGAAGGGGGTTTGAATTAAAATTGCCCCTTTTAAAAATTCCTATTTAAAAACTGAAAGTTTTAACTCAATATTGATCTTAGTTATAAATGAAATACGTTCTTGGTTAGTGGAAAAACAACAATATCAATTTATCAATATAAAAACTGAATGTAAGACAAATAATAAAAAGAAATAGAGATAGAGAGATCACACAAGCATGTATCGTGGTTCACCCAATATGGGTTACGTCCAGTCCTCACAAATGTGAGATTTTCCACTAAATGCTTCAAAGCAAGAACATTCTTGGTTTTCACACTGTTTTCACATATCAGTCTTGATCTATTACAACGTTCTACATTTCTACCTAGAAAGGATTTCCACAGGTTGTCTTACACTATTTCAGAAAGGATTTTAAAAAATTACCTTTTAAATCATAAAAAGGATTTCTACACACTACTCAAGCTATGTCAACAATATAGCCTTGAGTTACAAAGTAATGATTTTGAGAATGTTAGAATATGGGTATTGCTCAACTCTTGTTTAAGAAATAGGTTCTAAATATTAGAACTCAGTGATCACTGATTCAAATATCACCCTAAGAAATGGAACTGCAACTTAGAATGATTTGAGAAGCTCGAGTATGATATGAATGAATGATGTTTTGCTTGGCACTATTAGTCCTGATTTTTTTCTTCACCGTAAAGCTTTATTTATAGGCTTCGAGAGAGCTTATGACAGCTCGTTTAACCGTTGGAAGTAGGCTAGGTGTCATGAGTAAGTGAATGGATAATATTAGCCATAAAGCAGAATTGTTCTTGCTGAAACCAGGAATGTTCTTGAGAACCAAGAACGTTCTTCGAATTGGTCTGAGATGAGTTGATTCTTATTTGTGATCTTGACAGTGGTCTGAAATGATTACAAGTGTTGAGTCACGTGTGCAGGTCTATTTGAAGTACAATAGCAGTTTCGTTTACAGCCTGTCATTTGTACTTGCATTTGCTTGACTTGGAGAATGACATTGCTTTATGCTTTTTATGAAGCAAGGTGTTGAGTCTTCGAATTCTGGAATAATTTTTGCTGAGATTGATCCTTGTTTATTTCTGATTAAGATATAGAATGGATAACACTTCATGATCTAATGTTTAACATAAAAATATGATCATTCTTGTTTATGGCAGATGTGGAGAACGTTCTACGTTTTCCAGAAATCTGTCAAGAACGTTCTTCATTTTACTGATTTACCTTTCTTAATTTTAATACGATTTGCTTTGTAATGCTTGGTACATATTTTGTTTTAACACATATTCTGATTAAGATATGGAATGGATAACACTTCATGATCTAATGTTTAACATAAAAATATGATCATTCTTGTTAATGGCAGATGTGGAGAACGTTCTACGTTTTCCAGAAATCTGTCAAGAACGTTCTTCATTTTACTGATTTTCCTTTCTTGATTTTAATACGATTTGCTTTGTAATGCTTGGTACATATTTTGTTTTAACACACTTAAATACACATGTTAAATACCAAAACCCTTAGAATCATAATTTGAAGTCTTAATTAACTTTTCGTTTAATTATCATCAAAACATTAATTTGGAATTTTGTCTCAACAATCTCCCCCTTTTTGATGATGACAAAACATGTTAATTCATATTTTAATTTTGATTCTAATAATAATTTAGAGAGCTTTTTAGTAATAAACTCCCCCTCAATATGTGTTAATCATTTGAACCAAATAATATTTCATTGATATAACAATAAAGTTCTAGATCATTACATGGTGGTTCAAAACAAAAAAAGAAATACAGAAGTAGTCATACAAAAAGAACTTCTGATTCTTAAAATCTACATAACTTAAACCCCTTTGTCATGGCAAAAATGAACAGGAGAGTTAATCTAAATCTAAATCAGAAAGGCAATGAAGGTGAAGACCCCTCACATGATGGAGACAGTGACAGTTGCGATATGTCAGAAAAAATTGCAGCAGGATTAGGCAAACGAGGCTCAAGTCCGAGCTTGGGAGCAAGTTGAGTAGCCATCCAGTCCTGCAGAATAGTTTGCTATTTGTCCTGATGAGCTTGCCTAGCTATGATGGTTTGAAGGACAACAAAGATTTCAGGGATTTCTTTATTTGTTTGGATGTTTCCCTTTCCATTTTGGTCCTTTTAGAAGGACGATGTTCATCATTAATTGGAGTGGTTAGAGGAGTCTTTTGGGATGGAACTACAGTGGTACAAAATGTAGATAAGGTGGCAAATGAAGTATTATTGTGAGGAAAGCAGTTTGTAGGAGCAGAATAATGAGGCACAGATGGGCTAGTTATGTCTGAATTTGGAAAAACCAAATATTGACTTATTCCGAAGATGAAGGAAGTTGTTTTTTGTGGGGACACAAAAGTTGGTGACATCATAGAGGTGTGCTGAATTTGAAGTAGAGGACATAAATTACCTTGAGAGGATGGATTGGTGAAGGGTGGAATAGTAGACGTTGTAGGATAGACTTGATCAAGGATAGGATTTAAATTTTGTGGAACAGTTGGAAACGGAGAACGTTCTTCAGCATGTTGGGGAGGGGAAAAACGTTTTTGAGGTGAGCACTGCTTATTGTTGACAACAGAGGTGCGTGCATACCTTTTCCTTTTAGTGGTAGACGGATTGAAGGCAGATTTTGGTGAGGATGGGATGGTGGAAATTTTTTTCATATGGGAGATGTTTTTGGATAAGAATTTTGAGATCATAATGTTTGAAGTTTCAGTTAACAACGGAATCTAAAAATGCCAAATTTTTTTGGAGAAAACCATACAATATGGAACGGTGTTTCTCTTATAATCCTTTTAAGCTGCAACAATCATATGTTGAATTATTAGGTAGGGAAGATTCAGCTTTTTGCAATGAAGAAGATGATAAATGACTAGTGCATCATTATCAGAGATAAATTTGTGGCTGCCATAATGAGGAAGGATGGAGTGTTGACTTACACTATTGAATATTTTTGGAAGTGATTTCAGGTCAGTTGAGAAATTTTGTAGACTCATCAATAAAATGTTCTTGAAACACTTCTTCTTTGGTGGCTTTCAAGGCTATGTACCAGTCTTTTCCAAAAACTGTTGGGCCTTCATATGGTAGTTTAACAATTTCAGCAAGAATTAAGGATTCTAAACGTATCTCAATACCCTTTAATGTTGAGACAATGAGGGATTTATCTGCAAATGCTTCAGCTTTGCAGTAAAATGCTCAAATGACCTCAAGGTAATAGCAGTCAATTTTTTTAAGGAAATCAGTTCATCCAAGTGCATCAGTATGATGTTGAATGGAGATTCCTTTAACTTGTAGGTTTTCAAAACTAAATACCCGACCAATGCCAATAGGTCGTTGAGCCCTTTTGTTAGCATATAGTTTTTGATTTTTTGAAAGAATCAAAGGTGGAATAAGGATTTTGGAAGAAGAAGAAGGTTTGGTGGAAGGTTTTGTGGTTGCTATTTTGGAGGTTTTTGTTGATTTTGGATTTGAAGTTTTGAGTGGAGACCTTTCTTGAGTTTTGAGTGGAGAACGTTCTTGAGTTGAACTTTTTTTGTAAATTTTTTAGGGTTTTCTAATTTTTTTTAGAGGCTAAAAACTGAGTGTTGAAGATGAGGTGAATTTTGGAATCATGGGTTTAGTTTATAGGGGGTGGTTTTGGATGAAATCACTTTGGAATGACATTTGGATGATTTTTGAAGTTTCTGGGGATTTTGAAGTTTCTGGGGATTTTGAAATTTCTGGGGATTTTGGTTTGGAAGATTGGTGTAACATCCCAAATTTCATAACCAACTATTTTATTAATTAAATAGGATTTTAAATAAATTAATTTGGTGTTAAAATTATTTTAGAATATATGTTGATTAATTTTATAATTACTTATCCTTATATGTGTGACTTTCTTATGGTTTGATAATTGTATATGTATTTAATTTAATGAGTAATATAAATTATAAATATTATGATTAATTATTTAATTTATTTTCAACAATTAAATGGTATTTTAGCAAAAGCATTTTAGAGGATAAGATGTTGAGTGAGTTTATATGTAGATTTGCATTAGATATTTGTGGTGATATTTTTATGTGCGTTAAACTACATGATAAATGTTTGCATAGTTATATTTTAATTATTTAAGATTATTTCCTATTTTAATTATTTGTTTTATAAATAATTGTCTTAAGATAGTAGTAATATTGTGATTAGTTTCTTTATTTGTATATATTTTCTATGATATGATGGTTTTGTACGTATTTATTGGGATTTAGTAATAAATATAAATTATTTAAGTTATATTTATTTATTTTATCATTTTGACTATTCTATAAAGATTGTAGTATTTTTATGTGATTATTTTGTAAGATGTTACAGTAATAATTGTAGTTAATATTTTGAATATGAGAGTCCTTGTTATTAATGTATTTTAATTGCTTTTTATAAATATTAGTTTTGAAGTATTGGTAATACTTTAGTAATGAGGTTGTGTTAAAAAAAATTAGTTTTGGTAATTGTTGGTTTTATAAAAAAAAATAAAAATAAAAGAAATGTGTAAAATGTGTTTTATGGGTTTGGCCCATATACAAGTCAAACCTATTTTAAAAAAATATATAGGAAACAACACGTCCAGCAAGGAAGAAACAAAAATTAGGATTAGCCTCTAGCACAACTGATCGATAACTGTTGCAGAAAACTTTATCCATTTCATCCAAAATTCAGTATGTTGTTTCATTCATTTAGCTAGTCAATTAAACACACTTTTTCAGATTTTTAACCATCCCAATTTATCTCTAAAATACCGACCTTATTCGTTTATGGAATTTCTTATTTTGAATTGTTCTTCTTCACCGTAAGTTTGATTGGAGTGAAACAACGCCAAAACGACCGTGTGAATGATGACTACATTATACCATGATTATATTCCGCTTTAGGTAATTTAACTTGATTCAGTTTCGAAAATTGACATTTTTAAAGTTGTTTTCATAATTTATTTTTGACGTTAACCCATAAACTGCCGAGTTAGATCGAATGAATAACAAGGAGTCAAAGAACAATTTTTTTTTCTTGCGGACTCGTATTCGTGAATGATGACTATCATAGGCTTTTTTTTTTGGCTTGGCCTGACCTTTTTAAAAATCTGGCCTGGCCTGGAAGCCTATTTAAAAGCCTTATTCATATTAAAATATTTAAATGCTCTCCACATACCAATATCAATGTACATATCTATATATATTAAACAAAAACTAATTTTTCTAACAAAATAATTTTAAAAAAATTTGAAACAAACATCCTTTAAACCCTAAAACATAATTCTTGGTTTCAAAGAATAGATTTTTTTTTGAAACAAATGTACCAATTATTACCTCTCAAACAAATATGGAAGGACTACTGAGTTATTGAATGGCTACCGAATATGGAACGACTACCAAATATGGAATGGCTACCGAATATGAAATGACTACTGAGTGATTGTCTAATTGATAGAATTTAAAATAGGAAATAATATTATTAATATAATAATAAAAAATAACATTAATAAATAATTAAATATATATAGGTCGGCCTGTCAGGCCTAATAGACTTCTTTATAAGCATGAGCCTGACCTATTTAAATAAATAGGCTTTAAAAATAGCCTGAGTCTAGTCTTTTTATTAAATAGGTCATGCCAGGCCAAACCATAAGTAGGCCAAGCCATAGGCCCCTGTCGGACGGCCTAGCCTATTCCCATTCCTAGTGATAGAGCATTTGAATTCATGAGTATAATATATTGTGAGTTGAACGAGAAAACTATATTTTCCAATGATTCATTTGGGGCTCACTACGCACGGAGGCAACCCTATTTAGTAATAATTGAATTAATATGACTAATTATGGTTTATAGGATTAAAATATGGGTTAGAAACTTTTATTAGATTGTTGTGTGATTTAAATTATACAACTGTGTGGTATGTGTGAAGAAAGTTTAAGTTTTTTTTTTTAATGTGTTGATAGTTTTATTTATGATATATGTGATAAAATTTGAATTTATGTGTGGCATATATGAAGGCTTTAATTTCTATATGTATGTAATGAAAGTTTAAATTTTTATGATGTAATAGATTAAAGTTTTGATTTTTTTTATGAGACTTTTATAAATATATGATTTATTGTTATGTGTAGTGGAAACTTTGATCTTTGTGATAGTTATTTATGAATATATGATCTTCATGATATATGAGGTGGAAGTTTTGATTTTTATGATGGTTGTTTAAGAATATTTGATTTTCTTGATAAGAACTTGTGATGTATGGTTTAGTGATATTTAAATAAGGTGGTGATTTCGTATAAGTTATTTTTGGATCATTTGACTTAATCTTAGTGGGATGTGTGGGATGTTTGATTTTGAGGATACATCATCATGTCATGTCATATGCATCTTAGTGGGTTGTGTGGGAATATTTTATTTTGATAATGCACTATCATGTCATGGCATATGCATCTACATGGAAGTTGCCTTTGTGACAGGTTCTTTCCCCATTTGTATGGGTGATTTTATGTGTGGAAGTTACCTTTGCGGAAGATTTATTTTTCTCATTGGTATGGGTGATTTTCTGTGTGAGAGTTGTCTTAGTGTCAGGTATCATATCTGGATCATATAGTTATTAGGAGCATGCATAGCATTGCACCGTCTTGTGATTGTTTGGTTGTGGTTAATGTGTATTTAATTTGATAATAATTTCTCTTAGATGATTTGATATTACAAAGAGATATTGATTCTCCTTGAGTGATTTTGACTTTATAATATGATTTTTTCTTGAAATGCTTTGTTATATTGTGATGTGTTTGATACGGCTATGTGTTGATTATTTGCGTGTTCTTCTTACTTATATTATACTATTAACATGATTTTGAAGCTCACCTCCTTCGTTGTTTTTGTTTGACTGGTTGGGGCTTGCGTTTGCGAAATCGCAGTTATTACAGGTTAATGAGTCTTGAAGTTCAAGTTTGGGAGAAGCACCGCTCTGTTAGGTTGTATAGGGAATGGAAGTTATAAGTTGTATTTTACTTATTTAATTAATGAAAACTATACAAGTATTACTAAGTGTTTGGAATTAAATTAAGAAATTATAGTTAAATTAAGTTTATTAAGATTACACTTTTCTATAGGAAGAAAAAGATTAAAGTATTCAATTTGTATTTTGAGAAACGTAATATTATAATAATTCATAAAAGTTTATTTCCTTTTGAAAGAGTTTTTAGTTATCCGCTGTGAGTTCTAGTAAAAATATGATATAAATTATTATGTATATTATTTTGGGGTTTAGTGTTTACTAATTATTTAAATGAACAGTAGTTTAGGTATTCTTACTTAAATAATTAAAAGAAAAATATCGTAATTTTTCTAAGGAATAAGTATTTTTAAGTAATACTTTGGATCAAAAATTTGGGGTGTTACAGTTGAGATGTAGAAACAATTTGTAATTTAGGATTTTGTGGTGGTGGTGAGGGAACAGAATCATCATCAGTAATGGTATAGATTGTTGTGTCTATATTTTTTGTTTTTGAAATACCAATACCTGCCAGAACACACATTGATCTTCGTTTGGAGGATGAAGTGTTGGAACTAGAGTTGAGGGTTTTTCGAAGATGGGGTGGGGCTTGACTGATTGAAGAAAAAAGACATTGATACAATGGAGGAAGAATGGTTGCGAGAGGCTCTAGTGTGATCGGAGGGGGACTAGAATCTGGTGATGAAGACATTAATCATAGAATTTTCTCTCTGAATGATATTATGAGATTCTATTAATTGCATATGTTGATTGATATTTAGTGATTATTCAAGGTGATGACTTTGTATCTAAACCAGGGTGGTTTAGGACAATGTTGAATGGTTTTGGACACTCTGGTTGAGTGAACTATTTTGTTACTAACTAAGATGATGAGATTCATGCATGCATTGGTGGCCTAAACTTAGTCATGAGTATGTGATGACAGTTCATTGCAAAAGCAACGTGATTAAGAAAAATACTCAACGGTGGGGTACTAAAGATGAAACTCTGAAGATCATTTGTCCAACAGTGGGACATTGTCCAATGGTGGCACTCTTTGCTCTACAGAATGGTGATATTCTGGAATCGTGCAATTACATATAGTCTAACAAATAGGATTTGCGCATTTTGGTTGATTTGTATCTTTGGTACTTTGTGATTTTAACTGTTAAATGAAATATCTGAAGTATCTTTGGTGCAATTTTTTATACCAATCAAATCATATACATTTTTTTTTATCTCGGATATGCTTAAGAGCATCTTCAACGGTGAACTCAACATGTGCTCTCAACAAGGGTTCATTAAATAGGGTTCATTGTCCCACATAGCAACTCATTCATTTTTTTGCTCCAATGTGAACTCAACTTGGGTTCATTAAATAGGGTCTAATGTGCCACATTATCTTGAAGCAACTCTTATATTATTTCCCACAACTTTAATTTATACACTAATATTTTATTACAATTTAAAATATTAATTTAAATATTTCAATTAATATTATTATACATTATTTTTATTAAAATTTAAAATAAAATTGAACTTAAAGTTTTATAACAATAATAAAAATTAAAAAAGCTAACGGTCATATATTAATAAAAAAAAGGTAACAGTCATAAAATTATTATTATTAATAATTTAAAAAGAAGCTATCAGTCATAAATTAATTATATAAAAAAACAAGTAACGATCATAAATTTATTATTTATTAATAAATTAATTAAAAAAAATAACGGTTATAAATTTATTATTATTATTAAATTATGAAAATATATTTTCTTCTTGAAAAACTCTATTTAGGAACCTAACTCCAACGGTAGGGCTCTCTGTGCCACATCATTCATTGTTTGCTCCAATGGTGAACTAACATAATGTGTCACATCATCTTGAAGCAACCCTTATATTATGTCCCACAACTTTAATTTATACATTAATTTTTATTTATATTTAATTTTATTACAAATTAAAATATTGACATAAATATTTCAATTAATATTATTATACATTATTTTAATTTAAATTTAAAATAAAATTGAACTTAAACTTTTATAACAATAACAAAAATTAAACGGTCATATATTAATAACAATGGTAACAGTCATAAAATTATTATTATTAATAAATTAAAAAGAAGCTAACAGTCATAAATTAATCAAAAAAGGTAACGAGAATAAATTTATTATTATTGATAAATTAATAAAAAAGATAACGGTTATAACATTCAGTCTGTAACCGTGATGATAGCTTGGTACAACTCCTGTGAACTCGCCAAAAACTGAATATACAACCAATTTGACAACTATAGAAGATACTCTAAGAGAAATATTTTGGTGTGAATTTTTTGTCTTCGGGAGTTACTCTTGACTTAAAGTGTTTTCATTATAATTTTATTTTTCTTATTCAATTAAATAACTGAATTTTAAAAGATATTTATACACTGGTAAGAAAATGTGAATCAAGAAGAAAACGGGAAATCATAAATGGTATAACATAATAGACAAAATATTCACATGAGAATTTACTTTTGGATAATAAACATAAGGGTGCATAGAAATGATTTGGTTTTTTTATATAAAGAAAACACGAGAATAAAATTTTGGGAAATAAAGGAAGATGAAACTCACAATTCGAAATGGTTCACATATGATAATTAAATATAGCAAAAATAAAACTATATTATTTTATAATTTTATTTAGTGTTCAATCAACATAAATTCCAAAGAAAAATATATAGATAATATTATCCAAGAGTACGGTCGAGGTGCCTCCCTCCTATTACAGCATTATTCCAATGAAAGCAAACCACATATCCTCTTTTAACCTTACATGGTTCCGATTCGTTTATAAACCAATGACATTCCTTATCGCAATCAGGTTGATCTCGAGTTTGGACGTAAATGTCAAAGTAGTGAAATGCACCTATCCATAAAAATTTGCAAAAATATAAAGATATTGGTATAAAGTATTTAGGCTAAAAAGAGAAAGTGTAAATTTCCCCAAACTTTAGTGATCGAAACCCAAAATCAGAATTTTTGTCTTTACAATCTACTCTGAGCTGATAGTTGGTTATGTTATTGGTAACGTACACTTGTTATATATATTGTCGAATCAAGTGAAGGAGCACTGTTTTTCCACGATTACTAATATTAGTTAATTAATTATGTGGCAATTTAAGGGATACAATAAATATAAAAATTAGATAAGTTATACAGCATTATAAAAAAAATTAAATATGTCTTTAGTTTTTGTAAATATACTTTTTTTTTATTTTTGTTTTTATAAGTTTTTTTGTTTAGTTAATATCTCTACAAATATAGTTTCATTTTAAAACAGTCATTTCATTCAATTTTTGTTAAAAATATTATAACACTTTTAAAACATAACAACTTTTTAACCAAAAAAGCAAATATAATTAAATTATAACTATTTTTAACCCAAAATTAACTTCAAATGTTTCAACCTTCTTCCCTACAAAAACCTAAATTGCACATTCTTCTTCATCGTTCTAGTCTTCTTTTCATTGTAGAATTACTCACATTATGTCGCAATTCATAAAGTAAAATAAAAATAAGGAAAATTAGAATGAATTATGTAAGACCCATAATTTTAAAGTACCATTTATGTATTTTTGGCGTATTTTGGATTTTGGCTCGGAGGCTTTTAAGCCAAAGTTAATAATATTTTGGAGTTTTATAATCAAAAAGATATTTTGATGCCAATTAAAATTTCTCGTCGATAAATAAATTGAATTTAACTGCGATGAATCCTTTACGGAGAATTTAATGTGTTTCGGGTGAAACGGTAATTTAACAAATGTCTAGATTTTGAGATATTTGTTAAGTTATATTTTTATATCTATATATGTTTGGTTATAGGGAAAAAGAAAGGAAAACTAGAAGGAAGGAAAAGGAAAAGAAAATAGTATAAAAGGGAAGGAAGGAAAAAGGAAGAAAGGAAAAAGAAAGGAAAGAAAAAGAAAGGAAGGAAAATTGAAAAGCCATCGTCTTCTTCCTCTCCCGCGGCCAAATTTCTCTCCTTTCTCCCATTTTCATTTTCGTCGCTTTCTTTTCTTCAAAACTAGTAACCCAAGGTTGGGTGAGAGTTAGATCAATGTTTTCGCAACTCCATTCTTCCTCTTTGATTCGAAAACGAAGAAAAACGGTTTTGAGATCCAAACACAAACCCCTCCGTTTCTCCTAGATCCAAACCTCATTTCTCGAAGAGATAGAAGGGAAAGTTGCTCACCTCCGTGCTACGGTGCTAGTGCACTAATTTGGAAGCGGCGTTGCGAGCGGAGATTTTACCGGAATTTCTCGCGGTACCGGAAACGCGCGTTAAAGCTAACGTTGAGGTAAGGGCTCCTTCCAAACTTTTAGTTTGCATTAGGGACTTATCTGTGGTTGTGTGGGAAGGAATTTGTTAGGGTTAAATGTATCGATTTGGGGAAAAACGAAACTAGTGCGTTATGGGTAAAAACCTTAGAGTTAGGTTTTGTTTATAGTGATGAATGTTTCGTGGTAAATGAATTTGAATGTCATTGTGTATGATTATGGGTAAATGAAACTTGATGTTTGTTAATTGGTGTGGTTGTTGTGAATTATGGTTTGAATGTGAAAGTATGTTTGAATTTGTTTCTGTGGAATTTGAAAACCATTAGAGTTAAACGAGTATTAAAAATGGGGAATCTTTTAATACCTCGGTTTACTTAATGTGTATTTGAGGAAAATGTTTAAGTTAACTGGGCGTTGAGAATGGGGAATCTCTTAATGTCTCGGTTACTTAACTATCGTTTTTGAAAATCGTTTCGGTAAATGAGTATTAAGAATGGGGAATCTCTTAATGACTCGTTTACTGCATGTTTTGCGAGAAAATCGTTTAAGTCAAAAGTATATTAAGAATGGGGAATCTCTTAATATGACTGTTTGCTTAACGTTTTGTTTTGAAAATCATTAAGTTAAATCGGTATTAAGAACGGGGAATCTCTTAATGACTTATTTAATTAATGTTGTTTGAAAGTCGTTTCGGTAAATGAGTATTAAGAATGGGGAATCTCTTAATATGACTGTTTGCTTAACGTTTTGTTTTGAAAATCATTAAGTTAAATCGGTATTAAGAACGGGGAATCTCTTAATGACTTATTTAATTAATGTTGTTTGAAAGTCGTTTAAGTTAAATGGGTATTAAAAATGGGGAATCTTTTAATATCTGCATTTGCTTAACGATTGTTGTGAATGGAGTCTGTGTATGCTCATGCATTTCATTTGGTAAATTGTGTTGACCCGTGATAGGTGACACCTCGGTAAACTGTACTGACCCGTGATAGGTGGTACATTTACGATTTCCGCTTTTTCTTTTAGTAAATCGTGTTGACCCGTGATAGGTGACACCATGGTAACTGTACTGACCCGTGATAGGTGGTACATTTACGATTTCCGCTTTTTCTTTTAGTAAATCGTGTTGACCCGTGATAGGTGACACCATGGTAACTGTACTGACCCGTGATAGGTGGTACATTTACGATTTACATTTTTGGTGGATTGTGCTGACCCGTGATAGGTGGCACCTCGGTAAACAGTACTGGTCTGTGATAGGCGGTACGTTTACGATTCCCGCTTTTTCTTTTAGTAAATCGTGTTGACCCGTGATAGGTGACACCATGGTAACTGTACTGACCCGTGATAGGTGGTACATTTACGATTTCCGCTTTTTCTTTTAGTAAATCGTGTTGACCCGTGATAGGTGACACCATGGTAACTGTACTGACCCGTGATAGGTGGTACATTTACGATTTCCGCTTTTTCTTTTAGTAAATCGTGTTGACCTGTGATAGGTGACACCTCGGTAAACTGTACTGACCCGTGATAGGTGGTACGTTTATGATTTACGCATTTTAGTAAATCGTGCTGACCCGTGATAGGTGGCACCTCGGTAATTGGTACTTTGGCCTGCGATAGGCGGTACAATTATGATTTACGGCCCTTCGAGGAGGGTTTTGGTTTGGAATTCCGAGTCCATGCATTTTGGCATATACGCATTGCATTAGGGTGCTTGGCACGCGAGTCGTGGTTGATTTGAGTTTTATGATTAAGTGATTTGAATTTGAGTCGTTGTGGTAATTGCGTTGAAAATGCTAAGTGTTATGTGTTGATTGTTGTGTGTAAGTATGATGGTTATCGAGATCCCAATTGCCGTGGTAATCGTGTAGGAATTGCTAAGTGTTAGGTTGTGAACTTGATTAGGAATGACTTGAGTTAATGCATGAATTTTTGGAAAAACGATCAGGGAAATCGATTTCCCAATCGATTGGATGAGTTGCAGGAAGTTCACCATTTTGACCTAATCGATTTGCCAATCGATTGTATAAATATGTCTTTCAAAATCTTTTAAGAAATCGATTTGGAAATCGATTGGCAGAGAGGCAGGAACTCAGCAAAACTGCCAAAATCGATTTGGAAATCGATTTGGCAACACAGGGACTCATCAGAACTGACAAAATCGACTTAGAAATCGATTTGGTCATGCAAAAACTCAGCAGAACTGACCAAATCGATTTGGCAATCGATTGGCTCAGCAAAAGTCCTCATTTTGAGTTAGATAATCGATTGCTCAATTGATTTATCAATGCTTTGGTCAGTTATGTATTACTTGATGGTTGGAGAACTTCATTTTGAGTTCATTGTTAATTGGTAAGCATTATATGAACTTTTAGCATATGCAAAATCCTGTTAAGGTGCATGCTTAGTTGAAAAGTTGTTTTGAGCATTTAAAAACTTAATTGCTATGTGTTAACTGTTATTTTCTGGTTGGTGACCCTTTACAATTATTGTGGAAATCTGGGTTTTGCCCTCAGATTAGAGTCAGGACGATCCTACCGGTTCGTACCCTACGGACGGGAATGGAGATGGGAACGCTTGACTGCAGTTACGTTAGGAGGATCTCACGGGGCGCGTGGAGATACTCAGGGTGTATAGCTTTTTGGTAGGATGATCAGATTAGGATGATGTATAGGAACTAGGTGTCCTTCTTTTGGATTGGAGTATTTTTAGTTTGGAAAACTGTATTTATACTAATATTGCCAGTTTGACTTCTTATTCGAATGGGTTCCATGTACCATTTGATGTTGTGTAAATGTTTTGGATTTGTAATTGGAGAAACTTTTCCGCTGCTTGTAAATTATAATGACTCAATTACTTATCCAAAGGCATTTCCTGATTTAATTCTTTGTTCGTTTTTAATTACTTTTGAAAAAAAAAAATACACCCTCGCTTTGAAAAACGGGGTGTTACAAATTAGATTAGAGGTTCAACCCTCATTATGGGGAATTCCTTCATCACCCCTTATCATTACTAGGACTTGGACTTTGACCTTTTTTTTCTTTTTGCCCTTGCTCCCTCTACAACTTAATTCTACTTCCACTTCTGGACTTTTCTATATACTCCCCAAAATTCCTTAATCTCCACGTCAAGAAGAAAAACTCTAATTCAAGTCATATTTAAACCTATAAAAAAAGAGTATGTATTAATATTATAAACATTATGGTCAATAATTTTTTTTTTAATTTGTCAATGTGAGTATTACTATAATATCTATTAGAGTTGACTAAATTAAGAGTTTTTGTACATTTATCTATTCAATTTTGACACTACTAATTAAATAATTTTTTTCCATAATTTTAATTAAAATCATAACAAAAAATGTCATTTCAAAATAGACCTAAAAGATAAAACTTAAAAATTTGATGGTGTAAAATATAAAATATGAAACTCGTTCATAGATAACATGTCATTTACCTATTGATGGTTTACTTTGATAGTATCAAAATATATTAATTTTCAAATGTACCATAGAAGTCTCATAAAATTAATATTGTACCACTGTTTCTTTTGTAAAATAGTCATTACTATCATCATTTTTAATAATAATTTCCGTTGCTTCAATATAAAAAATATACAAGAGTAATAATTAATGTAAAATAAATATTATATTGCTATTTATTACTGTAACATGTCAAATTATATAATAAAATATTTTATTAATTAAATAGGATTTTAAATAATTAATTTGATGTTAAAACTATTTTAGAATATATGGTGATTAATTTTATTTATGTGTGTGCTTATAATGATGTGCTAATTTTATACATATTTAATTATATGAGTTATATAAATACAAAATATTATATTTTTATTATTTTATATATTTTTTCTAAAGATAATAGTATTTTAGTGTAAATATTTTAAATAATAAGATTTTAAGCGATTTTACAAGTATATATGTGTCTGTAATTAATGTAATATTTTCTTGTATGTTTGACTAATGTTAAGTGTGCACGTATTTATATTTTAATTATTTCCAATTATTTTCTATTTTTGTTATATATTTTATAAATAATTATCTTGACATAGTAGTAATATTATGTTTTATTTTCTTTATTTTTATATATTTGTTATGGCATGATAATTTTATATATATTTTATTATGATTTAGTAATTAATAAAGAGTGTTGATATTATATTTATTTATTTTATAATGTTTACTATTCTCTAATGATAGTGATTATTTTGAATATGAAAGTTACAGTTATTAGTAATATATTATCCTTTATTGGTAAAATATTATCCTTGTCTTTGTTTATGTTTTGGATTGGGAAACAAAAAATCTTGCAAAATCGGTATGAAAAATTCGTTTCTATGAAACAACCTAGTATAATAATTTTGTTTAGTTTATTATTTGTGTTGCTTTTCATGTATCATTTTTTTAATGAAATCATGTCTTAGTTTTTATTTATTGTTTTCATGTTAACTTTATCCATATAACAAGATTATTTACAATTTTTTTATATTACTATCGTGTTTGTCGTTTTGTATATATGGTGTTATAATTTAAACAAAATTCATTTTCATATTCTAAAAATAAAATAAAATATCGAATTGAGAAAACACATTCTTCAACAAAAAGTGTTATGTGAAAAATCACAAACCTCACACAAACACTCATTTATGGTTTTATTCATTCAAGTAAACTTGAAAATATTTAGAACAATAAGATAAATAAAAAAAGATATAAATGAAAACAACATATTGTTATCTCTTTTGTCATATCGAACTTGGCCTATGTTGAACCATCTAGATGTTTTCCAATGCGTTGTTTGGTATTAGTCACCCATGAACGTCGCACAAGAATAACAAAAATTAAAATTGACCAACACACATATATATTTTATTCCAAGAATTATGTGTGTTTTTGAAGGAGTAAACAAGAGAATGAGAGGTTGAATTGTGTTTGACTAAGTTAATAATTTTTCATTATTTGATTAAACTGGTTCAAACTTGATGATTTACTTAGAGTAGAAGTAATAAAAAAAAACTAAGGAGTGCAATAATTTATCCTAGTTCACCACTAACTTGGCTACATCAAATTTCTTCTCTCATAAGGATTTAATCCATTAATTCAACAATTTGTATTACAAAACATATAACCCTCTAAGCCAGTCTTCTTAAATAGCCTGACAACCCTAGACATTTGAGGAACACTCACATCTGAACTCCCCCAGCAATGTCTTCTCCACATAATCTGAAACCCCAGATTGTTGAAGGCACACTAACACCACTATCGAGTTTGAATACAAAGATTTGGAACTTGAGTAGTTGCTTCTAACAAGTTGATTATAACAATGACTATCACGCTATAAGAAAACAACACTTAGAAAATATTTCTCATTCATATAAGTGTTTCTCCCTTTTAACTCTAAGATGAATTTGAAATTTTTTAGCTTAAGTTCTTCTACTCTTTTCTAATCTTTTTTTATGATCTTATTTTTCAACCTTGAGTATCTACTTATAGATAAAATTAGGGCTTCAATTTAGTCCTTTTTTAATTCTGATTTGTATCCTTATTCTTAGCTTGGTCAACAATGATCTTCTTCAAAAATGTTATGAACAAAGTTCCTAATAAAATGATGTTTGATTTCTATGTGTTTAGCTCTAGAATTAAGTATATGGTTTTTGGTTAGGCAAATGGCGGAAATGATTTCACAATAAATAGGAATGTTGGTTTCTAGGATTTTGTAGTCTTCTAGTTAATGTTTCATCCACTATAGTTGAGAGCTACAACCAGTTATTGAAATGTACTCAACTTCTATTGTTGACATGAAAATTGTGCTATGTCTCTTACTTGACCAAGATATTAGGTTGTCACCTAGAAATGTGCAGTTTCCCCTTGTGCTTTTTATCTCAAATTTATCTCCAACATAATTAGAATCACAATACCCACTTAGTTTGTACTCAAAAGATTTCTTATAGAACAAGGTAATGTTGACAGTGTCGTTAGGTATTCAAGGATTCTCTTAACTATAGTTAAATGTGATTCCATATGGTCAATTTGAAAACTTGCACATACACATACACTAAACATGATGTTAGGTCTGAAAGCAGTAAGGCAAAGTACGGATCCTATCATTCCTATACTTTTTCTCGTCAACTTTTTGGCATGATTCATTCTTTTCAAGTGAACAAGTAGGGTGTATTGTTGTGGCCATAGGTTTGCAATCACTCGTCTTAAACTTCTTGAGAAGCTCTTTTGTATATTTAGTGTGATGAATGTATATACCTTTTTGACTATGCTAAAATTTGTATCCTTAAGAAGAACTGATGTTCTCCCATTATACTCATTTGAAATTCAAGTTGCATCAATTTAGAAAAATTTATGGCAAAGAGTACCATTAGTAGATCCCAAAATAATGTCATTAACATAAATTTGAATAATAAGAATGTCATCTTCATCAACCGAGGTAGGCACAATTGATGAGAATAAGCCAAACAACGTGGTATCTTTTAGTGATGATTTGGTCCTCAAAGGATCACTAGCACATCCAATGATTAAAGTTTCAAGATGAGATAACTTGTACTTCTATCAAGATCTTCCTTTTGACATATCTTGAATGTTTATGACTTGATCAGATTCATTCTCTGAAGCTTTGTCATCTTCTTCTAATTTGCTTGTATCCTTTGATTTCTCAAGTTCTTCTAATTTGTCTACATCTTCTTCCTCTGATTTCAGTAAACTTGTACTATCATCATCTTGCTTTGACTTTTCAAAGTTAATTAGTTTGTCATCAAATTTAACATGCATGATTTCTTCCACAATCTGAGTTTTCCTATTAAACACTCTATAAGCCTTAGGTTTTCCAGAGTATCCAATGAAGGTACATTTTTTAGATCTAGAATCAAATTTACCAAGGTTATCTATAGTTTTCAACATATAACAAGTACAACCCAAAGTAATAATGTCCATTTTAAGGAAGGGAGTTTGAATTATAATTACCCCTTTTAAAAATTTCCTATTTAAAAACTGAAAGTTTTAACTCAGGATTGATCGTGGTTATAAATGAAAAACGTTCTTGGTTAGTGGAAAAACAACAATGTCAATTTATCAATATAAAAAATGAATGTAAGACAAATAATAAATAGAAATAGGGATAGAGAGATCACACAAGCATATATCATGGTTCACCCAACACGGGTTACGTCAAGTCCTCACAAATATGAGATTTTGCACTAAATGCTTCAAAGCAAGAACGTTCTTGGCTTTCACACTGTTTTTACATATCAGTCTTAATTTATTACAAGGTTCTACCTTTCTACCTATAAAGGATTTCCACAAGTTACCTTACACTATTTCAGAAAGGATTTTAAAAAATTACCTTTTAAATCATAAAAGAATTTCTACACACTACTCAAGCTATGTCAACAATATAGCTTTTAGTTACAAAGTAATGATTTTGAGAATGTTAGAGTTTGGGTATTGCTTAACTCTTGTTTAAGAAATAGATTTTATATATTAGAACATCAGTAATCATTGATTCTAATATCACACTAAGAAATGGAACTGCAACTTAGAATGATTTGAGAAGCTTGAATATGATTTGAATGAGTGATGTTTTGCTTGGCACTTTAAGTTATGATTTGTTCTTCATCATAAAGCTTTATTTATAGGTTTCAAAAGAGCTTATGACAGCTCATTTAACCGTTGGAAGTAGGCCAACTGTCATGAGTAAGTGAATGTATAAGATCAGCCATAAAGCATAATTGTTCTTGTTGAAACCAGGAATGTTCTTGAGAACCAAGAACATTTTTCGAATTGGCATGAGATGAGTTGATTTATATTTGTGATCTTGACATTTGTCTTAAATGATTACAAGTTTTGAGTCACGTGTGCAGGTCTATTTGAAGTACAACAGCAGTGTCCTTTACAGCCTCTCATCTGTACTTGCATTTGCTTGACTTGGAGAATGATCTTGCTTTATGATTTTTATGAAGCAAGGTGTTGAGTCTTCGAATTCTGAAATAATTCTTGGTTAGATTGATCCTTGTATATTTCTGATGAAGATATGGAAAGGATAACACTTCCTGGATCTAATGTTTTTCATAAAAATATTATCCTTCTTGTTTATGGTAGATGTGGAGAACGTTCTATGTTTTCCAGAAATCAGTCAAGAACGCTATTCATTTTACTGATTTTGCTTTGTTGATTTTAATACGATTTGCTTTGTAATGCTTGGTACATATCTTGTTTTAACACACTTAAAAAACACATGTTAAATACCAAAACACTTAGAATCATAATTAGAAGTCTTAATTAACTTTTTGTTTAATTATCATCAAAACATTAATTTGGAATTTTGTCTCAACAATCTCCCCATTTTTTATGATGACAAAACATATTAATTCATATTTTAATTTTGATTCTAATAATAATTCATAGAGCTTTTTAATAAGAAACTCCCCCTTAATATGGGTTAATTATTTTAACCAAATAATAATATTTCATTGATATAACAATAAAGTTCTAGATCATTACATGGTGGTTCAAAAAAAAAATACAGAAGTAGTCATGCAAAAAAAACTTTTGATTCTTAAAATTTAAATAACTTCTCCGGAAAAAAGAAATAAGAGAGTTAATCTAAAGTTAAACCAGAAAGACAATGAAGGTGAAGACCCATCATATGACGGAGACCGTGACGACTGAGGTATGTCAAGAAAAATTGGAGAAGGATTAGGCAATGGAGACTCAAGTTCGAGCTTAGGAGCAAGCTGAGTAGCCATCCAGTCCCGCTAAATAGCTTGCTCTTTGTCCTGAATAGCTTGCTTGTCTATGATGGTTTGAAGGGCAACAAAGATTATGGGGATTTCTTTATTTGTTTGGGATGTTTTCTTTAAGTCTACAACATTGAAGAAATAATAAAACCAGATTTTTTACCACCCTTAATAGTTTGGTTAATGTTGTTGTTGTTGTTGAGCACATGATCCAACTCTTTAACAAACCTCTCCATTGCTTGAGTTGGCAAACAAACCGGCATAACCAAACCTTCCTCTCCTTTATCATTTTTAAAAGGTATGTAAAAGCTACAAACACCAGGAATAGCACCAACTCCTGCTTTAGCTGGCCCACCATAAACAGCTTTCCCCCAACCAAACTCCACCTCTCCAAAACCAGCACGTGTCACATCCGACACAAGATACGATCTCACCACAGTAAAATGT
>NC_021163.2:51200888-51215395 GCF_000331145.2 Cicer arietinum | reverse complement strand
TATTATTATTATTATTATTATTATTATTATTATTATTATTATTATTATTATTATTATTATTATTATTATTATTATTATTGGAGTATAAAAAATTAGAGTATGTACACCACTTTACAACAATTGAATTTGACATTCTGACAAAAGTTTAATTTTTTGAATTTATAATGCAAATAAAGTATAGAGATTGATATTTCATAATGTTACTATATTTTATAATAAAATTTTATAATTCGCTGTTTGTTTTGAGAAATGAATATATCTTTGGGTCTGATAATTTATAGGCTAAAATATGTGTGTGTAAGTTTATATGAATAAAACAAGAAAACAAAGAAATAGTATACCTGAATAAGAAGCAGAGGAGTATTAATAACTTGAGAAGAACCAGGAACATCAAAGAGAAGTTGATCCCAACAAGGAAAAGGAGGTTGAAGTTGACCACCAAATTCTTCAACACTAACATCAGCATCAGCTTCAATAAACAAAACACCTTCACCATTACAATCAACCATAAGCTTTCTATCATTACCTTCCCTCAATCTACCAGCAAATGGATAATAAAACACAAGTGTTTTTGCCAAAGCTTTTCTAATTACATCAACAGGGTCTTTCCCTTTCATATTTGGATCATAGTTATAAAATTGTACAACTGGAATTTGAAAACGTAACCCATCTTGGTCATCTATGTCTGACAGAAGTTTTGTTTCATTTGGTGTGGGTTTTGATGGTTTTACTAATTCTGGCTCATGCCTCTTTACTTTGAATACTAGAGATTGAGACATAATAACTCTTAAAGATAAAATGTATGGTTATTTTGATAATGTGATAATGGTTTTGTTGGATTCTCTAGTATATGAGTAGTGAATGTGTAGAGTTGTGTCTATATAATGAATTGGGATATGACACACCACTTCTGAGATATAGATAATATATGATACTCGAGATATATTAATGATGTGATAGAAAGAAAGATATAAATAATAATATAATAGTTGCTATATATTAATGATGTGATAGAAAGAAAGATACAGATACTATATAATAGAGATTCAGATTCTCTACTTTTGACTTCTCTATCTTTACCTACCTTTCTCTCTATATCTCTCTACATTTTGTTTTCTCTCTCATAATTCTCTCTTTATCATAAATATCACACTCTCCTATTTTATCACAAAATTTGCCTAAAGTTACTCTACCTTTAAGAAGTCAAAGGTATAGAATCCAAAGCTATATAATAGTTGCTATATATTAATGATGTGATAGAAAGAAAGATACAGATACTATATAATAGAGATTCAGATTCTCTACTTTTGACTTCTCTATCTTTACCTACCTTTCTCTCTATATCTCTCTACATTTTGTTTTCTCTCTCATAATTCTCTCTTTATCATAAATATCACACTCTCCTATTTTATCACAAAATTTGCCTAAAGTTACTCTACCTTTTAAGAAGTCAAAGGTATAGAATCCAAATCTATATAATAGTTGCTATATATTAATGATGTCATAGAAAGAAAGATACAGATAAAATATAATAATTGCTATATATTGATGATGTGATAGAAAGAATGATACAGACAATATATAATAGTTACTATATACTAATGATGTGATAGAAGGCAAGATAAGATAATATATAATAGTTGCTATATATTAATAATGTGATAGAAAGAAAGATAGATAATATATAATAGTTGCTATATATTAATGATGTCATAGAAACAAAGATATAGATAATAATATAATAGTTGCTATATATTAGTGATGTGATAGAAAGAAAGATAGAGATACTATATAATAGTTGCTATATATTAATAATGTCATAGAAATAAAGATACAGATACTATATAACTATATAATAGTTGTTATATATTAATGATGTCATAGAAAGAAAGATTTAGATAATATATAATAGTTGCTATATATTAATGATGTGATAAAAGGAAAGATATAAGTAATATATAATAGTTACTATATATTAATAATGTGATAGAAGGAAGGATAGAGATAATAATTTAAATGATTTCAATTTGATTAAAATAAAATAAAAATGAATATGTATCATACATTTAATCGACATAAATTAACTCACATTTTCATCTAAACAGATGAAGAAGGTCTCAAACTTATAGTACTTTTAAAAAATTACTATTAACTATCGTTAAAATTTTCAATAATTTTTAAATAATAATTTCCAATTCATCATTTTGAAAGTGGTGCACCGAATAACGAACGGTTGCAATTATAAATTAGAACTGTTTCTACTACTTTTTGTCGTTAGTGCTTTTTTATATTAAATATATTTAAAATCAAAAATAAAATTTTAAACTAAAATAAAATTTTAAACTAAAATAAAATAATTTAAAATGTTTATATAAAATAAATTTATTTTGAATTCTTATATATAAATACAACTAATATTAAAATTTTAATAAATTTAAATATAAAAAATAATATTAAAATATTTAAAATAAAATTCTCGGAAGCATGCATAAGCAGAAAATTCTCGGAAGCTTGGACGTTGATTTTACTTGAGAGCCAATATCCCCGGTCAATGACAAATTAATATACAAAAATTGGTTTTTTTACATCTATTTCTTTGTTTTATTTAAAATTCTTCGTTATATCTTACATTTAAAATTATATATCAAAATATCTTTTTCTTTTACCTGTTCGCATGTCTGTCTTTTTTTCTGCAGTAGTGCACCGACAATTTATAATTTTTTTATTTTTATTTTAAATAATTATTAATTTAATAAATAAAAAATAAAAACAAAAACAAAATTATATAAATAAAATAAAACAAAATACATTTAATAAAAAAGAAACATGTGATTGAGTAGATGTGACAAAATAAACAACGTGTTATATTATTTTAACAACTCTCTCCTATTTGTAAATAAATAAACAAGTTTTTTTATTAACAACTCTCACATATTTTTTCTCCAAATTTAATAAATAAAAAATAATAAAAATAATAATAAAATAAGAAAATTATATTAATAAAATCAAACAAAATACATTAAATTATTTTTGGTTTCTTCAATTTAATGTATTTTGTTTGATTTTATCAATATAATTTACTTTTTTTTAATTATTTTTTTTATTATCGGGAAGAAAAATAAGATGGAGTTGTTAAAATAATATAATACATTATTTGTTTTGACACATCTACTCAACCGCATTAATTCTAATGTATCTTTTTCTATTAAATGTATTTTGTTTCATTTTATTAATATAATTTTGTTTTGTTAAATATTTTTATCAATTTTTTATTTATTAAATTAACAATTATTCTTTTATTAAAATGAAAAATAAAAAAATTAAAATGTTATAGATGATTGCATCTCAGATATGCAACATTTTACTCCACAAAAAAATGTCATCCTTTAATCATCACAAGACAGGGATACGACCTCTTAAAGGTGAAAAAAAAATTATACATTTTATATATTATTTCAATATAAGACATAATGCAGAGTTTTAAATAAAAGATGATATAGATAGAAAGAAAATAAAAAATAAACATACAAAACTTGATATAGATATAAGGTAGTAAAAAATAATAAGTGAAAATAAAATAATTGATAAATATCATATATAAAAATAAAATAACAGCTAATTTCACAATTTATTTATAAAACAAATTTATTCTAAAATAATAAATAAGACGAGTATTATATATTACATAAGATTAACATTAAAAAATAATAAATATTGTATTGATATTATAAGGTAACAAATAAATAGAGAAATATTTTGAATCAAAGACATAATTTTTGAATATTTTGAATCAAAGACATAATTTAAGACAAAAAGACATAATTTAAGACAAGAATAATATTTACTTACAAAAAAAGTTCCATGCAAATATACAATCACGTTTTGTTATTTAAGGTAAGGTGAACACGAGTTAGTTTGGATTTATTTTTACTTAATTTGATATTTGAACAAATGAAATTGTTAGAGTTGAGTTATATGTCATTATTACATTAAACCGACTCACAAATCTGAGTTGGAGTAGGATAGCGTGTCATAAAAAAAAATATTAAAAAATAAAAGTAAATCTTAATATTTTATTGAAAAAAATTAAACTATAAGATGTAAATATCTCAAAACAAAACAAATAAATAAACTAAATTAAAAATAAATACTGGAATCAAGTTCGATAACATATATATATATATTTAGATTTAAACGAATATGTTCATATTAGACTAAAACTCAAATTAATTGAGTTAAAAATTACATATTGCATTAGTTTGAGTAACAAGATTCATGAATGGATCCATAGTTCCATACCCATGAACACTCTAGTCACACCATAAACAAGAAAAATGCAAATACTAGTATATGAACATGGCCGGTCAGTAGAGTGTTAAAATTTTAAATTGTATATGAGTAGTGAATGTGGAGAGTTGTGTCAAAACTTATCTAGTAGAAGTCGTTATAAATACTAGATCGTATTTTAATCAATAATAATTGTTATTGGTTATAAATTCAATTTTTATTTGGTTAAAATTTTATGTTGTGATAGTTTTAGTGTTGAAGAAATTTTTAGTAACTTTATTGATGTTAATTATAATAATTTTCTATAAACAGTTTGAAAGTTGTTATAGTTATTTCTTTTAGAAGATTAAAGTTGTAATTTTTATGAGACAATTGTGTGGATGTTGTGTTGATTTATAAAATAAAAATAATTTTATGATAGAGTTGTTAATTTGTTTTGTAATAATTAAAATAAATTTTGTGTTGAAGTGTTGTTAAATTTTATTATTAAATTTTTGAAAGTGAACTAAGGAAGTCTTAGGGATCATGATGTTTCTTATATTAGAATTTTGGTACAAAAGAAATATTTAAAAATTTGCATCTTTCCTTTATTTTATTGAATTTGCAATAAGGCACATGTGCCAAATATAGATTCAAAATCTCTTTTTATTGTTACTTGTTTGTGTGCTTGCTAATTTGAGAGAATTGATATCTTTTAAAAATATAAATAAAGGGTTTGTCTTAAAATGTTAAGCCATCATCAAACCTTGAATATGATAAGATGAGTTGTGACACTAAGTGAGTAGTAAATTAATTTGTGAAGGTGTAATGTATTTGGAGCAAAGATCGTTGCATAGGAACCTTATAACGACATTCATAACAGTAAGGGCATCACTCCATTCGCTTTCCGATTTGAATTATATGTGATATAAATGTATTGTGATGTTATTTATTGGGTTTGTTTGTATGATATCTTTAAAATATGTGTCATATGAATTACATGTTTATGAATGATATTATGAGATTAAATAAAGTGCTTATTTTGACAATATTAAATGGTTTTGGACACTCTGGTTGAGTGATCTATTTTGACAATATTAAATGACTTTGTGTCTAAACTAGGTTAGTTTATGACAATATTCAATGGTTTTGGACACTCTGGTTGAGTGATCTATTTTGTTACTAACTAAAGTGATGAGATTCGTGCATGCATTGGTGGCCTGAACTTAGTCACAAGTACGTGACGACAGTCCATTGCAAATACAACGTGATTCAGAAGAAAAAAAAAAAAAAGAAAAAAAAAATTACTCAACGGGTACTGAACATGAAACTCTGAAGAGCATTTGTCCAACTATGGGACATTGTCCAATGGTGGGACTCTTTTCTCTACAGGCCCTACGCCAAAAATGATATTTTATAGTGCGCCTTTTACAACGCTTACTAAATACAAGCACTGTTGTAAATATATTTTACAAATAATGGAGCATATAACAACGCTTTTTTGACAAGCGTTGTTGTAGGGTCATATATGTTTTTGTGTACTGATTGTGTGAACTGATTCTGAATATGTATCCGAATATGTTGTGTTGTTGTGTGAACTGGTTGTGAACTTATTCTGGATGAAAATGATTTTGAAAAAAAAATTAAAAGACTTCGCTTTCTAAAAAAATGCCATAAAAAACCAAAAAGCGCTTTTTAAAAATTTAATTTACAACTTTTTTAAATTAAAAAAAAAAAATGCACCTTTTACAGCGCTTATTTGAAAAAGCGTTGTAAAAGGTGAAAAACGATGCATATATTGAATGCATATTTTACGGTGCTTATCTGAAAAAACGTTGTAAAATGTGTATTATAATGCATATATTGAGTACACATTTTACATCTTTGGTGCTTTGTGATTTTAACTATTAAATGAAGTATCTGATTTATTTATATTTTTGCTATAACAACTATATAACTATATATGAATGTTTATTTGTTTTGTGTTTGTTATTTGGAGATGACTCTTATATTTGACAGGACGTCACATATAGTGTTACTTGAGCGAATAATGTCGTAGACCAACTTAGTAGGAGAAATGTGAGGAAGAACAATAGCATGTAGTTGAAGGCTTCAAGATACTTTTGTCCCCTATTGTTATACTTGTTGGGTGAGTTTTCTAAAGCATCCAAAGTTACGACCAACTAGAATTTATTTTTAGGTATTAAAACACAGTGTTTTGACTTTATGAGTTTATTTTGTTTAACGTATTAACATTTTTTTGTAATTGTGAATGATTCATTATTTTTTAAATACAATTGAAAAAATAATTAATTGATTTTAAAGTAATGAGTATTTAAAATAATCTTAATAAAAAAACAACGAATCTGAATCTTTACTTTTAAAATTTCATTAGTCAATCTCTCGAAAAAGCGGGATGTTACGCAATCTTTCGTTACTTGAATTTTATTTTCCCTTAGTTGTAACTACTACAACTAATAATTCAATTGAAACCTCCTTAATGTGTCATCAATGTCCAATTATTTTATTTAATAGAATGTTTTAAGTAATATAAAATAAACATTATCAATATATAATTTAACAAACTATTTTAAAATAATAATATTAAATAATTTTATAAAATATTTTACTATACAATCGATTATAACTAAAATCAATACTATATATATAAACGGAATACTAAGTTTTGATTTGGCTTGTTCTCTTCCAATTTGACCGTCTTCTAGAATAATTTATTTACAATTAAATCCTACTTTACTTAATTTGACCGTCTTCTAAAGTATGTATACCATTATATAAAAGGATACTAAGAATTGGTGTTACTTTTTATACCAATCAAATCATATTCAATTTTTTTTTTAATTTTAGATATGTTTAATAGCATCTCTAACGGTGAACTTAACACGGGTTCATTAAATAGGATTCAATGTATTACATCATCTTGAAGCGATTCTTATATTATGTTCCACAACTTTAATTATACATTAATATTTTATTTATATTAATTTTATTACAACTTAAAATATTAATTTAAATATTTTAATTAATATTATTATACATTATTTTAATTTTAATTTAAAATAAAATTTAAATTTTTATAACAATAATAAAAATTAAAAAAGCTAACGATCATATATTGATAAAAAAAAGGTAATAGTCATAAACTTATTATTATTAGTAAATTAAAACGAAGCTATCGGTCATAAATTAGTAAAAAAATGTAACAATTATAAATTTATTATTTATTAATAAATCAATTAAAAAAATAATGGTTATAAATTTATTATTATTAAATTTTAAAAGTACCGTTTCTTTCTGAAAAACCCAATTTAGGAACTTATCTCAAACTCACTATGTATTTATTAAATAGGCCCAATGTGCTACATCATTTTATGTCCCACAACTTTAATTTATACATTAAAATTTTATTTATAATTTTATTACAAGTTAAAATATTAATATAAATATTTTAATTAATATTATTATACATTAAATTTTATAACAATAATAAAAATTAAACGGTCATATATTAATAAAAATGGTAATAGTCATAAAATTATAATTATTATTAATAAATTAAAAAGAAGCTAACGGTCATAAATTCATACATTATTTTAATTTAAATTTAAAATAAAATTAAACTTTAATTTTTATAACACTAATAAAAATTAAAAAAGCTAACGGTCGTATATTAATAAAAAAAGGTAACCGTCATAAAGTTATTATTATTAATAAATTAAAAAGAAGCTACCGGTCATAAATTAGTAAAAAATTGTAACGATCATAAATTTATTAGTTATAAATTAATAAATTAAAAAAATAACAGTTATAAATTTATTATTATTAAATTTTGAAAGTACCGTTTCTTTCTGAAAAACTCAATTTAGGAACCTATCTCAAAATCAATGTGCCTTTATTAAATAGGCCCAATGTGCTATATCATCTTGAAGGAACTATTATATTATGTCCCACAACTTTAATTTATAGATTAAAATTTTATTTTTATTTAATTTTATTACAACTTAAAATATTAATATAAATGTTTCAATTAATATTATTATATATTATTTTAATTTTAATTTAAAATAAAATTGAACTTAAATTTTGATAACAATAATAAAAGTTAAACGGTCATATATTAATAAAAATGGTAATAGTCATACAATTATCATTATTAATAATAAATTAAAAAGAAGCTAACAGACATAAATTAATAAAAAAAAATATATCGATCATAAGTTTATTATTATTTATAAATTAATAAAAAAAAAGATAACGGTTATAAATTTATTATTATTAAATTAATCATAAGTTTATTATTATTTATAAATTAATAAAAAAAGATAACGGTTATAAATTTATTATTATTAAATTATAAATGTATCGTTCATTTATAATTATAAATGTATCGTTTTGTAACCGTGATTACGAATCTATGTAACATCAGTTGGAGAGAGAAATATTTTGGTGCGAATTTTTTTTCTTCCGGAGTTGCTCTTCACTAAAGTGTTTTTATTATCGTTTTATTTTTCTTATTCAATTAAATAACTGAATTTTAAAAAATATTTATACACACGGGGTAAGAAAATGTGAATCAAGAGCAAAATGGAAAATCATAAATGGTATAACATAATAGACAAAATATTCACATGAGAACTTCCTTTTGGATAATAAACATAAGGGTGCATAAAAAAGATTTGGTCTATTTATATAAAAAAAAAACACGAGAAGAAAATTTTGAGAAATAAAGGAACTCACAATTCGAAATGGTTAACATATGATAATTAAATATAGCAAAAACTAAACTACATTATTTTATAATTTTATTTAGTGTTCAATCAACATAAATTCTAAAGAAAAATATATAGATAATATTATCCAATAGTTTGGTCGAGTTGCCTTCCTCCTATTACAACATCATTCCAATGAAAGCAAACCACAGATCCAGTTTTAATTTTACATGGTCCGGATTCGTTTACAAGCCATTGACAATGCGTATCGCAATCAGGTTGATCTCGTGTTTGAATATAAATGTCAAAGCGGTGAAATGCAGCTTTCCATGAAAATTTGCAAAAATATAAAGATCTTGGTATAAAGTATTTAGGCATGAAAGAGAAACTATAACTTTCTCCAAATTGTAGTGCTCGAAACCCAAAATTAGAATTTTTATCTTTACATTCTACTCCTAGCTGATAATTGGTTATGTTATTGGTAACATACACATGAGCTCTGGTAGGCCAACTTTCACCGTACTGGAATTGCAAAGAAACAAGAACAGTAAGTAACGGAAGAACTAAAAAAAAAAATTTGGAGATTGTAACCATCTTGCTTGCCCAGTGGATAAATAGGTTAAGTGGTTTTTAATCATGTGCTCCCATTCTTGTTATATATAGTGTCGAGTCAAGTTAAGGGGCACTATTTTTCAATGATTACTAATATTAGTTAATTAATTATGTGGCCATAAGGGATACAATAAATATAAAAATTAGATAAGTTATACAGTATTTAAAAAAAATTTAAATATGTCATTAATTTTTGAAATTATATCATTTTTTTATTTTAGTTTTTGTAAGTTTTTTTTAGTTAACATTTCTACAAATATAGTTTCATTTTAAAATAGTCATTTCATCCAATTTTTGTTAAAAAGATTATAACACCGTTAAAAGATAACAATTTTTTAACCAAAAAAATCAAATATTATTAAATTATAACATTTTTTAACTCAAAATTAACTTCAAATGTTTCAACCTTCTTCCCTACAAAAACCTAAATTGCGCATTTTTTTTCATCGTTTGAGTCTTCTTCTCATTGTAAAATTATTCACATTATGTCGCAATTCATAAAATAAAATAAAAAATATGGAAAAGCAGAATGAATTTGATTAAAGGTTCAACCCTTATGGGGAATTCCTTCATCGACCCTTATGGGGAATTCCTTCATCAACCTTTATCATTTCTAGGTCTAGGACTAGGACTTTGACTTTTTTATTTGTCCCTCCTCCCTCTACAACCTAATTCTACTCCTACTTTTGGACTTTTCTATATATTCCCCAAAAATCCCTTAATCTTCACATCAAGAAGAAAAACTCTAATACTGGTCAATATTTAAACCTATAAAAAAAGAGTATGTATCGGTATTATAAACATTATGGTCAATAACTTTTTTTTAATTTGTCCATGTGAGCATTACTATAGTATCTATTAAAGTTGACTAAATTAAGAGTTTTTGTACATTTCTCTATTCAATTTTGACACTACGAATTAAATAATTTTTTTCCATAATTGAAATTAAAATTTTAATTTTAATTACAATCATAACAAAAAACTTCATTTCAAAAAAAGCCTAAAAGATAAAACTTAAAAATTTGATGGTGTAAAATTTAAAATATGATCAAACTCATTCATAGATAACATGTCATTCAACTATTGGTGGTTTAATTCGATAGTATCAAAACTTGTACCATAGAAGTCTCATAAAAATAATATTGTACCACTATTTCTTTTGTAAAATAGTCATTACTATCATCGTTTTTAATAATAATTTCCGTTGCTTCAATTTAAAAAATATACAAGAGTAATAATTAATGTAAAATAAATATTATATTGCTATTTATTACTGTAACACCCCAAATTTTATAATAAATTATTTTATTAATGAAATAGGATTTTAAATAATTAATTTAATGTTAAAATTATTTTAGAATATATGGTGATTAATTTTCTTTATATGTGTGCTTATAATGATGTGCTAATTATGTGCTAAATTTATACATATTTAATTATTTGAGTTATATAAATAAAAAATATTATATCTTTTTTATTTTATATATTTTTCTAAAGATAATAGTATTTTAGTGTAAATATTTTAAATAATAAGATTTTAGGCGATTTTACAAGTATATATGTGACTATAATTAATGTAATATTTTCTTGTATTTCTAATTATTTCCTATTTTAGTTATATATTTTATAAATAATTATTTTGAGATATTGGTAATATTGTGTTTTATTTTCTTTATTTTAATATATTTGTTATAGCATGATAATTTTATATATATGTTATTATGATTTAGTAATTAATAAAGAGTGTTGATATTATATTTATTTATTTTATAATGTTGACTATTCTCCAATGATAGTGATTATAGTGATTATTTTGAATATGAATAGATTACATTTTAAAAAAAAATATAATTTTATAAAATTTTATTTACATTCTGTTTTCATTTAAATATGATAGAATATATTAGTAATAAAAATAATAATTAAAAATTCTTCTAAAAACAGTTTTTAAAATAATAAATTTTGAACTTAGTTTTTTTTTTAAAAAATAAAACTATTTTTAAAATTAATTAGTTTTAAAATAATTAAAAAATATTTTTTAAATAACTTTTTTTAATAAAAATTATCTTTTAAATAAATATATAATATTTTTATAAAATTATATATATTTTTTAAAGTAATTTATTATATTTTATTAAATAAAATATGTGAACCATTAGATTTATAAAATATCTCAATTTTAAGAAATAGAGGGACCAAAATTATGAATTAGTTAAAATAAGGAGACTAAAATTGTGAAATTAAAAATAGAGGAACCAAAATTGAGAATTAGTTAAAATAGAGGGACCAAAATTGCAAAATTAAAAAAAGGACCAAAATTACGAATCAGATAAAATAGGAGGACCAAAACAGCATTTAAACCTACAATATATTCTCATAACTTATTTTGGGTTTATTCATAATTTGTTGAGATGCATTGATGGAGGAAGTTGAGTCAAAGGAACAGAGGCTTCTCCCTTGTGGACTTGAACTATGTGTATGTAAATCCCTAAATTTGTCCGAAAATAAAAATTTACTAAAATAATAAAAGTAAAATCGAAATTATTATTTTATTTATAAAAACGAAAATAATTTAATAAAATAATATTTTTGGAATTAGACTATCAAATTTTTCAATTAATTAAAAAGATTTCTAATAGGAAGGTCAATCTTATTGATTGACCATAATTAGCAATAATAACATATTTCTAAGGAAGTTTGTAATAAAAAAAAAAAAATCAATCTTATTAATTGCATTTAATGGAAAATAATGACAAATGATTTTAAGGAATTATAATTGACTCATAATAATGACAAATTTTATTTCTAAAAATAATTAAATATAATATACTATTATAAATAGGATTCTTAGATGACTTTCTAAAGAAAAGAGATTAGAAAATATGGATCAATTTTAGGTGCTTGAATCTGTCCATAAGAAAGTTACTATTGATACTAAGTTGCGTCCTTTTTACCCAACCTTTTCTATAATCACACATTTCAAAAAATAAAATTAGGATAATAGGAAGATCAATCTTATTGATTGACCATAATTAACAATGATAACATATTTATAAGGAAGTTTGTAATAAAAAAAAAAAATCAATCTTACTAATTGCATTTAATTGAAAATAATGACAAATAATTTTAAGGAATTATAATTGACTCATAATAATGACAAATTTTATTTCTAAAAATAATTAAATATAATATACTAATATAAAAAGGATTCTTAGATGACTCTCTAAAGAAAATAGATTAGAAAATATCGATCAATTTTAGGTGTTTGAACTCGTCCATCAGAAAGTCACTACTGGTACTAAGTCGCGTCATTTTTACACAACCTTCTCTACAATCACACATTTCATAAAAATAAAAATAGGATATGAAGATAAAAATAATACTTATAACAATAGAATAGATTCGAATTATAGAATTTAAATTATTCTATCTTTATAATTTAATATTTAAGGAAATTGAATATTAATTAGATTTTTTTATTTGAATTTGAATATCCATTTTTTTTCGTGCATTACGTACTTTATTTTTGATAGAAAGCCATTTTTGGTAAAATATTATCCTTGTCTTTGTTTGTGTTTTGGATTGGAAGACAAAAAAATCTTGCAAAATCGGTATGTAAAATTCGTTTCTATGAAACAACCTATTATAATAATTTTTTTTTTGTTTATTATGTGTTGCTTTTCATGTATATTTTTTTTAATGAAATCATGTCTTAGTTTTTATTTACTGTTTTCATTTTATTTTGTTCATATAACAAGATTACTTACAATTTTTTTATATTACTATCATGTTTGTCGTTTTGTATATATGATGTTATAATTTAAACAAAATTCATTTTTGTATTCTAAAAATAAAATAAAATAAAATATTGAATTAAGAAAACACGTTCTTCAACAAAAAGTGTTAAGTGAAAAATCACAAACCTCACACAAACACTCATTTATGGTTTTACTCATTCAACTAAACTTGAAAATATTTAGAACAATAAGATAAATAAAAAAAGATATAAATGAAAACAACATATTGTTATCTCTTTTGTCGTATCAAACTTGGCCTATATCGGACCATCTAAATGTTTTCCAATGCGCTGTTTGGTATTAGTCACCCATGAATGTCGCACAAGTAAAACAAAAATTAAAATTGACCAACACACACATATATTCTATTCCAAGAACTATGTGTGTTTTTGAAGGAGTAAACACGAGAATGAGGGGTTGAATTTGTTGAGACAAACTCTATATTTTAAGTTTTGATGAAAATAAACAAAGGTTAATTAAGAATGTTAATTATGATTCTAAATGTTATGTTAATTTAACTTGTGTTTTTGAGTGGATTTAATTAAGAGCAAAATCAAGCAAATCAAGAAAAGACAACAACAAGATCATTCTGCATCATAACAGAGAATGATCTTCAGCTTCAATAAATTATCCATCACAGCATATAGGTCAAATCTTTTCTATCCCTGTGATAAAGAGTCCGCTCTGGAAATCATTCGTATCTAATCAGTACATGGCAAGGAACAAGTAGGAATCATCCAGACTCAAAAAGGTTATTTGATCGCAAAGATCAAATGACTCAAAGACAGACAAAAATCATGACGATCTGCATACTCCAAAATTCAAATGTCAAGAAAGTTTGATCAATCTGGGCACATGACAAGACAATAACAAAGGAAATCCAGAATGTTTAAAACGGGAACTCCAGAATGATTATTGAAGCTCAAGAAAGTTCAAACTGATAAACCAAGAACGTTAATCATTCTCCGTTTTTCTGCACAGAGACAGCAGCTCTGTTTCTCTTTGTTTTGATCTGCAATTCCTCTCCAACCTTCTCTAGCTACACTCAAGACTCAAGGAAGATAATGTACCATCCAAGATCAATGAAGAAACGTCAAAGAAA
>NC_021163.2:51198226-51198633 GCF_000331145.2 Cicer arietinum | reverse complement strand
TATATTGTTAAACCCATTTCAGAATCAACAACTAACAACACAGCTGTTTCCAAAACGAGAATGATATACCACTTAAAAACTAACTCTCAAGGACCCAAAACAAAGTGGGTACCTAAAACTGGAATGATATCACCTGCAGGTTGGTTTTCAAAATACAAAGAGAAAGCCTTGGTTCTTGGACAGTGGCTGTTCAAGGCACATGACAGGAGATAGAAATTGTTTCATAACCTTCAGCAAGAAGGATGGTGGTTCGGTCACATTTGGAAATGATGATCAAGCTCAAATTAAGGGTAATGGAACCATTGGTAAGACAAACTCTGCTCAAATAAATGATGTTCAATACGTGGAAGGATTAAAACACAATTTATTAAGCATAAGTCAGTTATGCGACAATGGATGCGAAGTCA
>NC_021163.2:51197457-51198175 GCF_000331145.2 Cicer arietinum | reverse complement strand
TTCTGTTTTCTGGAAAGCGAAAGAAAAATTTATATGTTTTATATCTTGAAGAATTACCTGATGAATCATGCTTTATATCAATCAATAAAGATAAATGAATCTGGCATAAAAGGGCTGGACATATCAGCATGAAAACGATTTCAAAAATCTCCAAATTTGATCTTGTTAGAGGTTTACCAAAACTTAATTTTGAGAAAGATAAAATTTGTGAAGCTTGTGCAAAAGGTAAGCAAGTCAAAAGCAGCTTTCATACAAAAGATTTTGTAACAACAAAAAGAACTCTTGAACTACTTCACATAGATTTATTCGGGCCTGTCAAAACAACAAGTCTAGGAGGAATGAAATATGGTTTTGTTATTGTTGATGATTTCTCAAGATTTACATGGGTTCTGTTTTTAAAACAAAAAGATGATGCATTTCAATCATTCAAAACATTTTGTAAAAAAGTGCATAATGAAAAGGACTCCAGCATCATCTCTGTAAGGAGTGATCATGGAGGAGAATTCATAAATGCCTCATTCAAAAACCTTTTTGATGAACTTGGTATATCTCACAATCTTTGATGTGCAAGAACTCCACAACAAAATGGAGTTTTTGAAAGAAAAAATAGAACACTACAAGAAATGGCAAGAACTATTTTAGAAGAATCAAATGTTGAAAGGTATTTTTGGACAGAAGCCATAAACACTTCTTGCTATATCTTGAACCGTGTATCTAT
>NC_021163.2:51197155-51197439 GCF_000331145.2 Cicer arietinum | reverse complement strand
TCTTACTTTCATATTTTTGGGTGTTATTGTTACATTTTAAACAACAAAGATCTTATTGGAAAATTTGATGCAAAATCCGATAAAGCAATCTTTCTTGGATACTCAACCGAATCTAAAGGTTATAGAGTGTTCAATTTGAGAACTAACGTTGTTGAAATAAGTATGCATGTATTGTTTGATGAGTTTGATGACTTAGATATAAGTAAAAAGGATGAGGAAGAAGAAACTCAAATTGAAACACAGCAGCAAATAAGTCTGCAGAAAACAGAGATTGATAAACAATC
>NC_021163.2:51193338-51193714 GCF_000331145.2 Cicer arietinum | reverse complement strand
AAACCACCAACTAAACACATGAGAACCAAAAAACACAATCACTATTGCTGAATTTCTTGCTTGAAAAAATCTCCCAAATCCTTAGAGAAAGAAAACGCTTGCCCCAAGACAAAACCTAAAAACGAGTCAGAAACCCACCTCTCCAGAACATTCTCCCGAATGTTCCTCCACCAGAATCTTCTCCACATCCACAATCCTCTCCACAAAAGCATACCAAACGGTCTTCATCTCCTCAGCCTTCCCCTATCTCCACGTCTTCTGATTCTGAACCGTCTCCCCCAACTAAGAAACCAAAACAGAATACTCCTCCTCTAATCTCCCCTGCCAAATCAAAACTCTTCAATGAAAAATGGGCTCAACGCCCAGTTGGGATAGG
>NC_021163.2:51192503-51193271 GCF_000331145.2 Cicer arietinum | reverse complement strand
ACTTCATTCTTAAAGATCTCTGAATCTTATTTCCCAGATGTTGTCCGTGCATTCTACTGCAATGCCAAAACTTTTGCTGACAAATCTCTTTTTATCTCAACAATTAAGGGAGTGGAAATCAGATTGACTCCAGACATTTTGGCCAACATCCTTCAGCTACCAACAGAAGGGCCATCTGTTTTTGGTGACAACTGGTATTCAGCTTTGGGTCTTAGAAAGACAAATGTTTTGGCCGATCTGTTTGAAGAAGACTCCACACGATTTTTGGCCACTTATTTGAAGCCTCTTCCCAAAGTATTCAACAACATGTGTCAACATACCCTGATTCCACACTGTGGAAGTCATGAGTATGTATCTGATAATGACGCCTTGCTCATTTATCATCTTTTAAACTGCAAGAGATTGAATCTACCTCATGTTATTCTCCAGCACATGATCTGTGCAGCCAAAAAAGATTACAGAAAGAATATTATGCCTTATGGCATGGTCCTGACTAAAATCTTCAGGCATTTTGGAGTATCTCTTGCATCTGAAAAATATTTGATAAAAATTTCCAAGTTTTCCACCAAGAACCTATCTCACATGCGTAAAATCGCTTCTGCTCCAACACCTACTCCTCCATCCTGTCCCACCTCTCTCAAAAGGAAAAGATCATCAGGAAAACGACCTTCCACAAATCCTATTTCCTTCTCATCTCCTTCTACTGATCCTAAGGAAATCTCAGACAAAACTCCTACACCAGAACGTTCTCCACCTCCTCCAGAACGT
>NC_021163.2:51184737-51185894 GCF_000331145.2 Cicer arietinum | reverse complement strand
ACTATTGGGCAGCATACTCATCATTACTCCACCTTTTTCTCTCCATCTTCTCAAGTCAGAAAACTGTTTCTCTTCTCACCTTCTTTTCCCCAAAAGCTGGACTAATCTTTCTCTCTCTCTAAACCACGTCCACTGTTCATCTTCTTCATCATCTTCTTCTCAAAAACAACCATGGCTCGAACCAAACAGTCTGCACGAAAAAATGCCTCTCCCTGTACACCACCCTCTTCATCTTCCTCATACCAATCCATAGAACGTTCTCCCTCTCCACCACCTCACCCATCACCACCACACACATCTTCTTCCTCTCCCTCTTCTCACACTAGTCAAGAAGTTCTAAACCTCATTCCTCTGTCTACCTTTCTTCCACCACTATACACTCGTCCCACACCAAACTTCGCTCAAGTGCCTCCCCATCTTCGCACTAGAATCACTCCTCCACGCTGCTCCATGCGTGTCCAGTTTGGAATTGGTACGTCGAAATCCATGAACCCTAAACCACATTATTTCATCATTTCAGACTTTGAGAGTGATGACTCTTCTGATTCGTGTCCCCCAGTAGCAAAATCACCAACACAAACTGAACCACAAAGAAACACGATGCCCACAGCACCAACACCACCAGCACAAAATCCGTCAACAACTACTAACCCTTCGACACCCTCAAAGTCCGCCTTCTATTCTGAACCATCACACTCAACTCCTCCCCATCAAAAATGGAGATCGATCAATGACATCGTTTCCCCTTCCACAAACCAAAAAGAACCACTTTCTCAACCCAAACCACCAACTAAACACATGAGAACCAAAAAACACAATCACTATTGCTGAATTTCTTGCTTGAAAAAATCTCCCAAATCCTTAGAGAAAGAAAACGCTTGCCCCAAGACAAAACCTAAAAACGAGTCAGAAACCCACCCCTCCAGAACATTCTCCCGAATGTTCCTCCACCAGAATCTTCTCCACATCCCCAATCCTCTCCACAAAAGCATACCAAACGGTCTTCATCTCTTCAGCCTTCCCCTATCTCCACGTCTTCTGATTCTGAACCGTCTCCCCCAACTAAGAAACCAAAACAGAATGCTCCTCCTCTAATCTCCCTTGCCAAATCAAAACTCTTCAATGAAAAATGGGCTCAACGCCCAGTTGGGATAGGC
>NC_021163.2:51183190-51184340 GCF_000331145.2 Cicer arietinum | reverse complement strand
TCTGCTCCAACACCTACTCCTCCATCCTGTCCCATCTCTCTTAAAAGGAAGAGATCAACAGGAAGACGACTTCCAAAAATCCTATTTCCTTCTCCTCTCCTTCTACTGATCCTAAGGAAATCTCAGACAAAACTCCTACACCAGAACGTTCTCCACCTCCTCCAGAACGTTCTCCAGAACATATCCCATCACCTTCCACTCTTTTTTCTCAAACATCTGGCACAGTCTCTTCACATATTCCCTCTTATTCTCAAACACTTCACTGCTCTACGCATGACTTTAGTACTTTCTTGTTTAATCCTCTTCTGTCTACCATGTCTCCACTATTTGTTTCACCACAGAAAACCAGTTCATCCATTTTCGGCATAAGTCAGTTTTTGAACTTTTCCGCTACTGCTGGCCCCTCTACCTCATATGTTGGCCCCCTACCATCTGTTTCATCTTCTTTTGCCTCTATTCCATCCTTATCTACCATGCCTATTCCTTCCAACACAGTTGTTGCTACCTCTTCTCAACCCTCCGCTCACTTTCCCTCCACTTCCACCTTAGCTACACCCTCTAACTCTGATATCATGGCTGCTCTCCAGATCATCATGGCAAGACAAATTCAACATGATCAAGAGACTGCTTTACTCATAACTTGGATGGCTGATCACCTTGCTCCCAAGCTGGGAATTCCACCTCCGCCTCCTCATCTGGTGCCACCTCCTTCTCAAATCCCTCATCTTGGAAAATCCTCCTCCTCAGAAGGATCTTCTCCCTCCCTAGCCTCTTAGTTCTATCACTGTTATCTTTTTGTATGACAAAGGGGGAGAATTAATTGATGTATCTCTGCCAAAATTAATGTATTTTTGCTATCTTTAATGAAACACTTTTTGTTTGCATTCAAATATTTTAATTTATGCTGAATTAACAAATGCACAAATTGAGGGGGAGCTGTTACAGCTCTTTATATTAGAATCAGAATTAAAATCTAAATTAACATGTTTGTCATCATCAAAAAGGGGAGATTGTTGAGACAAACTCTATATTTTAAGTTTTGATGAAAATAAACAAAGTTTAATTAAGAATGTTAATTATGATTCTAAATGTTATGTTAATTTAACTTGTGTTTTTGAGTGGATTTAATTAAGAGCAGAATCAAGCAAAT
>NC_021163.2:51157929-51182388 GCF_000331145.2 Cicer arietinum | reverse complement strand
CTTTCTAAGAAAGGACATAACTGCTTTAAATGCTAAACCATTAAAAGTCAAAAAGCTATTTCAAAGAAGGATTATTTTTATTCTAAAATAATGTTTCAGTCAAAAAGCAAAGTCTCTCCAACAGCTCTGGTACCTTCATTCAAGTACATCTACAGCCTATAAATAGAAGGCCATTATCCCAGTTCTCAGCAAGAAATTCAAGTGCTAAGTAATCAACAATATACAATCACACTTAAGCTTGAAATTCTGCAAAACAGAGGCAACATCATTTTCTGCAATTCGCGAAACAGCCACTGCTGCACATTCACATATCAGCTGCGAAATTGTCATTAGATACTCTGTAAAGAATCTATTCTCAAATAAGAGTTGAGCAATATCAGATTCTGTCAAATTCAATCATTTGTAAAAACTCAAACTCTAAGAGTTTCTTTATAGTTTGTTTAAGATTGCTTCCTATCAAGGTTAGATAGGTGTTGTAATTGCTTTCTGAGTGGAAAGTAATTAAGGTAGAAATAGATCAAGGTTGATCTGTTCTAGGTGTTGTAAGATTAAGAAGGTTCTTCGTTTTAAACACTTAGTGGAAAATCTCACAGTGTGAGGACTGGACGTAACCCACGTTGGGTGAACCAGGATAAATCTTTGTATGGTATTCTCTTTCCTATCTCTTTCTTTATTATACTGCATTGATCAATTAATATAAAATAGAAACTGATTTTCTGCTAATCTAAGAACGTTCTCTGTTTTATAACATAAACCAAGAACGTTCTCTGTTTTCTGTTTTCATAACCAAGATCATTCTTGAGTTATTTTCTTAAATTTTAACAGGAAGAAAGCAAAATACATTGTTGAAGGAGGATCCTCAAACCGACCTCCATTCTTTGATGGATCAGACTATTACTTTTGGAAAAACAAAATGCAGCTGTTCTTAAAATCTCAAGACACAGGAATATGGCGCATCATTACAGATCGAGATTTCACACCAAGGGTTGATCAAGATGGTTCAAATTCTGCCTTAAAAAAGGAAGCAGATTGGACAACAGAAGATAAAGCTAAGTACTTTTAAACTCTAAAGTTCAATTATTCTTATCATGTGCTTTAAGCAGGGAAGAAAGTGAAAGGGTAGATGAATGTACAACTGCAAAAGAAGTTTGGGATACATTACAAACTCACCATGAAGGAACAAGCCATGTCAAAGAAACAAGGATAGACATCGGTATAAGGAAATTCGAATTGTTCGAAATGCATGAAGGAGATGCTGATGAAATCGCGCTTCTCACTAGAAGAATAAAAAGAATTATGAGAAGAAGAGATCAAATCAAAAAGGGATTTCAAAACAAAAATCCTAAAACAGAGATTGACAAGAGTCAAGTCACATGCTTCGGATGCAACAAATTGGGACATTACAAAGCAGAATGTCCATCGAACAAAAATCCACCAAAACGATTTCCCTTCAAAAATAAATCAATAATGGCAACATGGGATGATTCAGAGGAATCAGAAACTGAGGAAGAAGAAGAAGAAGCCAACATATGCTTGATGGCAAAAACAGAGGAAGATAAGGTAATAAATTCTGAACCGTGTCATTTATGTCAACAAATGGGAAATGAATTTTATAACTTGTTAAATGACTCAAATCTTCTTATTAAAAAATGTAGTTCTATGAAAGAACAGTTTTATAAAAAGAAAGAAGAGAAAGAAAGAAGTCAGGCTAAAAATAATCTGTTAAAAAAAAATGATTCAAGAATTGAAATAAACAAAAGTTTTTGAAAGTGAAGAATGTCAAGAACGTTCTGCGCTACAAACGAAGAACGTTCAACTTAGAAATGAAAATGAACTTCTCAAAATAGATTTAGTAAACTTCATTAAAGCCGCTGAAACTTTTCACAACATCATGGGATCTCAAATAGGAATTTTTGATAAAGCTGGTCTTGGTTTCAATCAAACCCAAAAAGCCAAACTCTATGAAAACTTCTTTGTCCAACGTTCTCCAGTTTGTATCCCAAACGGAGAAAGTTCAAAGTTACAAGTTGAACGTTTCAAAAAATCTGTTAAACCAAAGTTCAACTCTTCTAAATCATATGTTGTTAAACCCATTTCAGAATTAACAACTAACAACACAGCTGTTTCCAAAACGAGAATGATATACCACTTAAAAACTAACTCTCAAGGACCCAAAACAAAGTGGGTACCTAAGACTGAAATGATATCACCTGCAGGTTGGTTTTCAAAATACAAAGAGAAAGCCTTGGTTCTTGGACAGTGGTTGTTCAAGGCACATGACAGGAGATAGGAATTGTTTCATAACCTTCAGCAAGAAGGATGGTGGTTCGGTCACATTTGGAAATGATGATCAAGCTCAAATTAAGGGAAATGGAACAATTGGTAAGACAAACTCTGCTCAAATAAATGATGTCCAATACGTGGAAGGATTGAAACACAATTTATTAAGCATAAGTCAGTTATGCGACAATGGATGCGAAGTCACTTTCAAGCCAAAGGTATGTGAAATCAAGATGGCCAGAACTGGAAAAATTATGTTCTCTGGTAAGCGAAAGAAAAATTTATATGTGATATATTTGGATGAATTACCTGATGAATCATGCTTTATATCAATCAATAAAGATAAATGGATCTGGCATAAAAGGGCTGGACATATCAGCATGAAAACTATTTCAAAAATCTCCAAACTTGATCTTGTTAGAGGTTTACCAAAACTTAATTTTGAGAAAGACAAAATCTGTGAAGCTTGTGCAAAAGGTAAGCAAGTCAAGAGCAGCTTTCATACAAAAGATTTTGTAACAACAAAAAGAACTCTTGAACTACTTCACATAGATTTATTCGGGCCTGTCAAAACAACAAGTCTAGGAGGAATGAAATATGGTTTTGTTATTGTTAATGATTTCTCAAGATTTACATGGGTTCTGTTTATAAAACAAAAAGATGATGCATTTGAATCATTCAAAACATTTTGTAAAAAAGTGCAGAATGAAAAGGACTCCAGCATCATCTCTGTAAGGAGTGATCATGGAGGAGAATTCATAAATGCCTCATTCAAAAACTTTTTTGATGAACTTGGTATATCTCACAATCTTTCATGTGCAAGAACTCCACAACAAAATGGAGTTGTTGAAAGAAAAAATAGAACACTCGCACAGTGTGAGGACTGGACGTAACCCACGTTGGGTGAACTAGGATAAATCTTTGTGTGGTATTCTCTTTACTATCTCTTTCTTTATTATACTGCATTGATCAATTAATATAAAATAGAAACTGATTTTCTGCTAATCTAAGAACGTTCTCTGTTTTATAACATAAACCAAGAACGCTCTCCGTTTTCTGTTTTCATAACCAAGATCATTCTTGAGTTATTTTCTTAAGTTTTAACAAGAATTTTTAAAAGGCATATTTACAATTCAAACCACCCTTTCTTGTAAATCGACATTGTTACTTCAGAATTGTGTTTGACTAAGTTAATAAATTTTTATTATTTGATTAAACTCGTTCAAACTTGATGATTTACTTGGAGTATAAGTAATAACAAAACTAAAGGGTGCAAGGGTCATGTTATACAAAACACATGACCCTCCAAGTCGATCTTCAAATAGGGTTTAGTTATCCTAACAAATAGGGTTTAGTTACTCATGACAAAGATATAAAAGATAGAGATTAGAGAAGAATTACATAAAAGATTCATGAATGATTCTTGATAAAACTGCTCCAATGATGTTAGAAACGATTGTCTTTGAGTTTCTATGCTAGGGCACAAGTCTCCCAACTTCCCAAGAGTCAAAAAGATCCCTAAACAGTGAAAAAATGCGTTTTTATGAATGCTGATGCGCGTCACGCGTCCTATGCGATGGATTTGCGCTACGAGCGCGCCTGGGTAGTGCTGAAAGGTTGGAAATACGCCTTATGCGCAGCTGGCGCGCTTCAGGCGCACATCACTTGTTGTCTGACGTATACTACATTTTACTCCTCTTTTTACTCTGAATTTGGTTCCGATGTCTTCATGTACGTTGTAGCTATGGATCATAGCTTTCATTTGCACTTGGTATGACTCCAATTGGACATCTAAAACTTCAGATATGGCTGAAATACTCCACATAGGTCATGTTGATTTCTCACCAAAATTTAGCATTGCACTAAAACAAAGTAACAATGCAAAACTACGAAAAATCTCTACTTAATCAAGAAAATAAGAACATATACATTTCATTAAAGCAAAGAACTAAAATCAACAAAATATATCAAATGAAATACTCTATAAGCCTATTAAGTCTTAAGTTTTTCAGAGTATCCAATGAAGGTACATTTTTTAGATCTAGAATCAAATTTATCAAAGTTATCTATAGTTTTCGACATATAACAAGTACAACTTGAAGTATCAATGTCAATTATAAGGAATGAGGTTTGAATTATAATTGCCCCTTTTAAAAATTCATATTTAAAAACTAAAAGTTTTAACTCAGTTTGATCTTGGTTATAAATGAAAAACGTTCTTGGTTAGTGGAAAAACAACAATATCAATTTATCAATTAAAAATTGAATGTAAGACAAATAATAAATAGAAGTATGGATAGAGATAGAGATATTTTCTGGTTCACCCAACACTGGATACAAGAAAAATTGGAGGAGGATTAGACAATGGAGGCTCAAGTATGAGCTTGGGAGCAAGATGAGTAGCCATCAAGTCCCGCGGAATAGCTTGCTCTTTGTTCTGATGAGCTTGCCATGATATGATTGTTTGAAGGGCAACAAAGATTATGGGGATTTCTTTATTTGTTCGGGATGTTTCCCTTTCCATTTTGGTCCTTTTAGATGGACTCTTTTCATCATCAATAGGAGTAGTGAAAGGAGTACTTTTGTATGGAGCAACAATGGTACAAAATATAGATAAGGTGGCAAATGAAGTATTAATGTGAGGAAGAGAGTTTGTACGAGTGGAACGATGAAGCACAGATAGGCCAGCTATGTTTGAATCTGGAAAAACCAAATATTGGCTTATTCCAAAGATGGAGGAAGTTGTTTTTGTGGGGACACAAAATTTGGTGACATATAGACGGATTGAGGTGAACACAAAAGCTGGGACACAAAAGTTCGAAACGGAGAACGTTCTTCAGCATGTTGGGGAGGGGAAGAACGTTTTTAAGGTGAACATTGCTCAGTGTTGACAATAGAGGTGCGTGCAAACCTTTTCCTTTTAGTGGTAGACAGATTTAAGGCAGATTTTGGTGAGGATGGGATGGTGGAAATTTGTTTCGGAGATGTTTTTGGATGAGAATTTTTAGATCTAAATGATTGAAGTTTCAGTCAACAAGGGAATCTGAAAATGCCTAAATTTTTTGTAGAAAATCATACCATATGGAACGGTGTTTCTCTTATAATCCTTGTGAGCTGCAACAATCATATGTTGAATTATTAGGTAGGGTAGATTCAGCTTCTTGCAATGAAGAAGATGATAAATGAATACTATATCATTATCAAAGACAAATTTGTGGCTGCCACAATGAGGAAAGATGAAGTGTTGACTTATACTGTTGAAGATTTTTGGAAGTGGTTTCAGGTCAGCTGAGGAAATTTTTGTAGACCCATCAATAAACATTTCTTGAAACACTTCTTCATTGGCGGTGTTAAAGGTTGTGTACCAGTTTTTTCCAAAAATTGTTGGGCCTTCAGATGGTAGTTTAAGAATTTCAGCCAGAATTAAGGGTTCTAGATGTATCTCAATACCCTTTAATGTTGAGACAATGAGAGATTTATCTGCAAATGTTTTAGCTTTGCAGTAAAATGCTCGAATGACCTCACGGTAATAGCAGTCAGAAATTTTAAGGAAATCAGTTCATCCAAGTGCATCAGTATGATGTCGAATGGAGATTCCTTCAACTTGTAGGTTTTCAAAAACTAAAAACCCAACCAATGCCAATAGGTCGTTGAGCCCATTTGCCAGCATATTTTTGAATTTTTTAAGGAATCAAATGTGAAATAAGGATTTTGGAAGAAGAAGGTTTGGTGGAGGGTTTTGTGGTTACTATTTTGGAGGTTTTTGTTGATTTTGAATTTGGAGTTTTGAGTGGAGAACGTTCTTGAGTTTTGTGTGGAGAACGTTATTGAGTTGGGAGTTTGGACGAAGAACGTTCTTCAGTTGAACTTTTTTTTTGTAAAATTTTTAAGGTTTTCTAATTTTTTTAGAGGCTAAAAACTGAGAGAGTGTTGAAGATGAGGTGGATTTTGGAATCATGAGTTTAGTTTTAGAGTGGGTGATTTTGGATGAAGTGTTGGAACTAGGGTCGAGGGTTTTTCGAAGATGAGGTGGGGCTTAACTGATTAAAGGAAGATGGCATTGATACAATGGAGGAAGAATGGTTGCGAGAGGCTTTAGTGTGATCGGATGGGGACTAGAATCTGGTGATGAAGACATGTAATCAGAGAATGTTCTCTCTGAAGATGAATGTGAGGGTGTTGGTCTTGGTGGAGGTGATGGTGAATGATTTGGAGATGGTGAAGGAGATGATGATGGTGTTGGTGAACTAGGGTTTTTGCGTGTTGTTGTTTTGGCGCGAGCCATTTTTGAAAAAAAAGGTGAACGTTTTTGAGCTTTTTGCAATTGGTTTAAGAGTGGAGGGAGTGTCACACGTGTGATTAGATGGATTGGTCAGTTGAGTATTGGGAAGGAGGAAAGTGAAAAGATGTGGCATGTGGGGCATGGATAGTCGTTACCTTTTGTAAAGTAGCAGACGTTTCAATTTAAAAGCTTATTTTGAAAGTTTTTCATAATGAAAAGTGAAGATCGTTCTTGAGCAAACAAGCTCAAAACGGAGAACGTTATTCGTTTTGACCAGAATGTTCTGGTTTCAACTTTAACGATCTTGGACAGGATTTTTGATGATTTTTAATCGTTCTTTGATGGAAATGAAGCTTTCTTCAACAAGAGGCTCTGTAAAAATGTCAGCTAACTGATTCTTTGTATCAACAAAGATTAATTCAATTTCCTTTTTGTTCACATGATCCCTAATGAAATGATGTTTTATTTCAATATGTTTGGATCTTGAATGCTGAATAGGATTCTTAGATAAATTAATGGCACTAGTGTTATCACAATATATTGGAATATGAGAGTATCTTACTGAAAAATAATCAAGTTGATTTTTGATCCATAAGACTTGGGAGCAACAATTTGCTGCTAAAACATATTCAACTTCAGTGGTGAATAGGACAATTATGTTTTACTTTCTACTTGACCAGCTTATCAATGCTTCTCCGAAGAATTGACATGCACCACTTGTGCTCTTTCTTTCGATCTTATCACCGACATAATCGGCATCACAATAAGCTATCACAATAAGCTACAAAATCAAAATGATAATATTTGTTATACCAAAGGCCAAGATCAACAGTACCAACAAGATAACGGAAAAAAAAAATTTCACGGCAGTTAGGTGAGATTCTATTGGTGAAGATTGAAACCTAGCACATAATCCTACTGCGAAAACAATGTTAGGCCTACTTGCAATTAAATAACGTAATGAGTCAATCATATCCCTATATTCTTTTTCAGAATTTGATTGTTCATTTTCATCTTTATCTAATGAGGATGATGGATGCATGAGAGTGGTCATAATCTTGGCTTCACTCATTTTGTATTTAGTTAAAAGATCTTTGATATATTTTTCTTGACATATGAAAATTTCATTTTAATAATTGTAACTTTAAAATTTAAATTATGATGATCCAACATTTTAATCTTAACTAATTAGATTAAATAAGTCGTAGAAAGTTAAATTTCAATGATCCATCGATTCAATCTTAACTATTTCGACTAACTATGACTTATATAAGTTTAAATTCTAATGGTTCAACTGTTTATTCTTAACTTATTAACTAAATAAGCTATAGAAATGTAAATTTCGATGATCCAATAGTTCAATTTTAACTATTTAGACTAACTGTGACTTAAATATTTGAATTTTGACAATCCAACTTTTAAATCTTAATTAATTAAAATTTTTGACTTAGAAATGTAAATTTTGATTATCTATCAATTTAATCTTAACTAATTAACTGAACTGAATAAATTTTAGAAATTTAAATTTTAATAATTCAACTGTTCAATCTTAACTATTTAAACTAACTATATTACTTAAAAATTAATAACTTAATATATTTATATTTTTTTTGTTATACTTTTCTCTCACATTTTTCACGAGAAACTCCCCAACTTAGTGGTAAAGGGTTAATATTTAAACTCAAGGTGGTCATAGGTTCTCTTTTGAGAGTGTCTTACAATGAAAACTAAAGGTGGTCATAGGTTCTATCTCTTTTGTGATAGTAGAATGTTTAGAAAGATGATAAAAGCCAATAACCTAAATTTTTTGAAGAATGATTAACTTAACTTGATCATCCGGATTCTTCTCTTGCAACATGCTATATATATTCTCACACCAAACTTAATAACTAGTATGCAATTCATTTAGTTTTGGATACAAAGAAAATTCAAACAAACATTTTTTTTTTAAGTCTACAAGGAAGAAATAATAAAACCAGATTTTAGACCACCCTTAATAGTTTGGTTAATGTTGTTGTTGTTGAGCACATGATCCAACTCTTTAACAAACCTCTCCATTGCTTGAGTTGGCAAACAAACCGGTATAACCAAACCTTCCTCTCCTTTATCATTTTTAAAAGGTATGTAAAAGCTAGCAACACCAGGAATAGCACCAACTCCTCCTTTAGCTGGCCCACCATAAACAGCTTTCCCCCAACCAAACTCCACCTCTCCAAAACCAGCACGTGTCACATCCGACACAAGATACGATCTCACCACAGTAAAATGTGGTCGACCGTTTGTAACCATTAAATCTGCAATTGAATGCATATATTCTTCAGTGACATCAGCTTTTGCTTTCCTAACTAACTCCAATGCATACCCCAACGGATTTTCAATTAGTTTCCCAGCAGTTGTAACTGCAACGGGAAACGCAAAAGCGTTACCGTAAAAACCGTTAGGTAACGGAGGATTAAACTTGCCACGCGCGTTGACGATGCAGATTATGCGAACTTCCTCGTCTGTGTCTGGTTGCAACGCGATTGTTCGACAACGCCAGAGACATGCCGTGAGGATCTCGAAATTGGAGTGTTGATGTTGTTGTTGTTGGTGAGGTGGAAGGAGAGCGCGAATTGCCGCTACCTCGGTGGGACCGAAGAAGAAAGAGCGGTGGTCCATGTCATCTAAGGAGATGATGGTTCCTTTAGTGTCGGGTATTTGTTCGTATTCGCGATGAGTACACGTCACTCTTGGTGGGTCCCTTGCATTCAAAAGCTCTCTATACCACACTGGTGGAATTGAAGGTTCGTTCATGCCACGAGATATTTCTCCTAACGCATTCATGAATTGAACCAAACCTGCTGCGTCGCTCATTGTGTGGTTTAGACGAAGAGCAAAAATGAAACCACCACACTTAAGACGTGTTACCTGTGTGTCATTACAATTCAAGCATGCATGTGAACCACTAATAATAAAAATAATAATTATTTATTATTTAAATTTTTTCAAAAGTTGCAAATTAATTAAGTGGGACCACAACCAAACACTCTTATGCTCAAAATTAGGTGTGTCGCTTATGAGAGCATCTCCAATAGTCAAAATGAGTCCGTCCGTCAGGTGTAATTATGTAACCGTTTTTGATGAGTTTACTGTTGGAGATATGTCAAGTTGTCATCATCGTTCTCTCACGAAGGAACGGTACTACGGTTACCTTTTATTTGTATTAATTTATGAATAATAATAAATAAATAATTTGTTAGTGGTGGACCCTTTTTAATAAACATGTGACTTCAACGTTGGAGTAAAAAATGAATAGATTATTTCAATATGATGTAGCATGGTGGACCTCATTCAATGAACTCATATTGAGTTTACCGTTGGAGATGCTCTGAGCATTTCAATTCAAGCGTGTGTATCGACAATAATAAATTCAAGCGTGTGTATTTAAAAATTTTAATTCGTTTTTAAATCATAATTCAATTAATAAATGTTATATTTTAAAGTTATTTATCATGTCGGATTTGAAATTAAAACTTCACAATTATGTATAAATTTTTAATAATATTTATCATCTATTCTACAAAAAAAATAAAATAAATTTACAAGTTGCAAATAAATTAATTTAGATTTCAACTGTTTTTACATTCTAGGTTAACTGAGAAACAAATTAAATAAATCTATTAAATTATATGTTATCTCTAGTTAAATTTAAAATGTTATAAGAGAATATGAATTTATAGTGATATATTTACCATCTCTTTTGCCATTAAAAAAAAAAAAATTGGAACCACAATAACACTCAAAAAGTTTGGACCACAGTCAAACATTCATTTTTTTTTTCCCTCGTGTTGTGATAGGGCACAATATAATAGTATGCACGTTGTTTTGGATTGTGATTGACCACAATTTTGTAAAAGTCATGATCATTAGATTTAAAAGTATATATATAAACGTACACTTTGATTCAAAACATGTTTATTAAAACTTTGTTTACAATAACTTCAAGTCTTTCATTCAAACAATGGTTTAATCTAATGTACACAATTGTAATATAATCTTGTATTATGTACAAGATTATTTTTATTATTAAATCAATAAATTTTATCATATCTTATTTGATCAAATAGTGAAATTTATTGATTTAGTAGCGAAAATAAATTTATACATGATTTAAAATTTAATTTACTTGTATATTATAGAATTGATTTCAAACAAATATGTACAATACTTTTTAATAAATAGTTTTAAATATTACAATAAAAACATATTATTTACTTTCAAAAAATTGACCGTTTTTCTATAATTTTAAAAAACTAATGCAAATTATTCATAAATTATATAAGTCATAAATATTCATACCAAAAAGAATATTCTTAGGTAGGGACATTCACTGCTACCAGTTACCAACCATCATTTATTATTATTATTATTATTATTATTATTATTATTATTATTATTATTATTATTATTATTATTAATACCACACTGGTGGAATTGAAGGTTCGTTCATGCCACGAGATATTTCTCCTAAGGCATTCATAAATTGAACCAAACCTGCTGCGTCGCTCATTGTGTGGTTTAGACGAAGAGCAAAAATGAAACCACCGCACTTAAGACGTGTTACCTGTATGTCATTACAATTCAAGTATATGTTATGTCTCACATTTAAACTTAAAATGTTATAAGATAATGTGAATTTATAGTGATATATTTACCATCTCTTTTTCCTCGTGTTGTGATAGGGCACAATATAATGGTATGCACGTTGTTTTGAAAGTATATATATAAACACCTTGATTCAAAGCATGTTTATGAAGACTTTGTTTACAATAACTTCAAACCTTTCCTTCAAACAATGGTTTAATCTAATGTTCATAACTAATATAATCTTGTTTATGTACAATATTATTTTTATTATTAATTCAATAATTTTATCATATTTTATTTGATCAAATAGTGAAATTTATTGATTTAGTAGTGAAAATAAATTTGTAGATGATATAAGATTTAACTCACTTGTATATTATAGAATTGATTTCAAACAAATATGTACAATACTTTTTAATAAATAGTTTTAAATATTACAATAAAAACATATCATATTTACTTCCAAAAAATTGACCGTTTTTCTTTAAGTTTAACAAACTCATGCAGATATTCATACGAAAAAGAATATTCTTAGGTAGGGACATTGACTGCCACCAGTTACCAACCATTATTATTATTATTATTATTATTATTAGTATTATTATTAATATTATTATTATTATTATTATTATTATTATTGGAGTATAAAAAATTAGAGTATGTACACCACTTTACAACAATTGAATTTGACATTCTGACAAAAGTTTAATTTTTTTGAATTGATGCAAATAAAATATAGAGATTGATATTTCATAATGTTACTATATTTTATAATAAAATTTTATAATTCCCTGTTTGTTTTGAGAAATGAATATATCTTTGGGTCTAATAATTTATAGGCTAAAATATGTGTGTGTAAGTTTATATGAATAAAACAAGAAAACAAAGAAATAGTATACCTGAATAAGAAGCAGAGGAGTATTAATAACTTGAGAAGAACCAGGAACATCAAAGAGAAGTTGATCCCAACAAGGAAAAGGAGGTTGAAGTTGACCACCAAATTCTTCAACACTAACATCAGCATCAGCTTCAATAAACAAAACACCTTCACCATTACAATCAACCATAAGCTTTCTATCATTACCTTCCCTCAATCTACCAGCAAATGGATAATAAAACACAAGTGTTTTTGCCAAAGCTTTTCTAATTACATCAACAGGGTCTTTCCCTTTCATATTTGGATCATAGTTATAAAATTGTACAACTGGAATTTGAAAACGTAACCCATCTTGGTCATCTATGTCTGACAGAAGTTTTGTTTCATTTGGTGTGGGTTTTGATGGTTTTACTAATTCTGGCTCATGCCTCTTTACTTTGAATACTAGAGATTGAGACATAATAACTCTTAAAGATAAGATGTATGGTTATTTTGATAATGTGATAATGGTTTTGTTGGATTCTCTAGTATATGAGTAGTGAATGTGTAGAGTTGTGTCTATATAATGAACTGGGATATGACCCACATCCCGTAATTCCAATAAGAAAATGTTTAAGTGGTCCCTATACACCACTACTCAGATAAAACAGATATAGATAATATACATACTCCAGATGTAGAAACAAAGATATAGATAATAATATAATAGTTGTTATATATTAATGATCTGATAGAAAGAAAAACACTTTTGTATAATATATATTTTTTTTTGAAAAAAAAATTCCTTAATTGTCTTATTTTAAAAATTATTTCTTCAAATGTCCTTTTTTTTTTTTTAATAAAAGGTCGTTCTCTAAGGAAGCGACCACCAATTTTTTAAAATTCAATAGAAGGTCGTTTTCTGGGGAAGTCACTTCTAACTGTAATATTACTCAGTTAGAAGTCGCTTCCCCGGAAAACGATTGAGTTTCAAAAAATTGGTCTTTAAGTGATCTCTTTCCAGGGAACAACCTCCTATTGAAAAAAAAAGTAGGACATTTATGGAAATAATTTTCAAAGTATGGCAATTAAGGAATTTTTTTTTTTAAAAAAAAGGGATATATATATAGACTTTTGTATAATATATATCCTTTTTAAGAAAAAAAAATTCCTTAATTGCCCTACTTTGAAAACTATTTCTCCAAATGCCCTACTTTTTTGTTTTTTCAATAAAAAGTCGTTCCTTTAGGAAGCGACCACACATTTTTTAAAATTCATTACTCAGTTAGAAGTCGCTTCCCTAGGAAACGACCTATTGAGTTTCAAAAAAAAAAATATTACTCAATTAGAAGTAGCTTCTCCGGGAAACAACCTTCTATTGAGTTTCAAAAAATTGGTCAGTCGCTTCCCCAGGAAACGACCTCCAATTGAAAAAAAAAAAGTAGGACATTTGGGGAAATAATTTTTAAAGTATGGCAATTAAGGAATTGTTTTTTTTAAATCATATATATATACAAAATCCAAAGAAAGATACAGATAATATATAATAGTTGCTATATATTAATGATGTGATAGAAAGAAAGATACATATAATATGTAATAGTTGCTATATATTGATGATGTGATAGAAAGAAAAATACAAATAATATATAATAGTTGCTATATATTAATGATGTGATAGAAAGAAAAATGCAAATAATATATAATAGTTGTTATATATTAATGATATGGTAGAAAAAAAAATACAGATAATATATAATAGTTGTTATATATTAATGATGTTATATAAAAAAAGATACAGATAAAATAAGATTATGAATGGATGTTGAGAAATAAAAAATATACATATACTATTTTAATTACAACATGGCAAATTTTAATATGAACTATGATCTACTGTATATCACTTTTAAAAAATGTTTAAAATACTAAGAATTATTGACGTTGTTTTTTTCAAGAATACACTTATGATTATTTTTATTTTTATAATTAAAATAATAATTTAAATGATATCGATTTAATTAAAATAAAGAAAAATAAATATATTACATATTTAATTGACATAAATTAACTCACATTTTTATCAAAAAAGATGAAGAAGGTCTCAAACTATTACTTTTAAAAAAATACTATTAACTATCGTTTAAATTTTCAATAATTTTTAAATAATAATTTCCAATTCACCATTTTGAAAGTGGTGCACCGAATAACAAACGGTTGCACCGAATAAAAAATATTAAACTTTAAATAAATTTAAATATAAAAAATAATATTAAAATATTTAAAATAAAATTCTCGGAAGCATGCATAAGCAGAAAATTCTCGGAAGCTTGGACGTTGATTTTACTTGAGAGCCAATATCCCCGGTCAATGACAAATTAATATACAAAAATTGGTTTTTTTACATCTATTTCTTTGTTTTATTTAAAATTCTTCGTTATATTTTACATTTAAAATTATATATCAAAATATTATTTTGTAAATAAATTAGCAACTTATTCTATTAACAACTCTCTCATATTTTTTCTTCAAATTTAATAAATAAATAAAATAATAATAATAATAATAATAATAAAATAAGAAAATTATATTAATAAAATCAAACAAAATACATTAAATTATTTTTTATTTCTTCAATTTAATGTATTTTGTTTGATTTTATTAACATAATTTACTTTTTTTAATTATTTTTTTTATTAGATCCGGAAGAAAAATAAGATGGAGTTGTTAAAATAATATAATACGTTATTTGTTTTGACACATCTATTCAACCATATTAATTTTGATGTAGTTTTTTTTTTCTATTAAATGTATTTTGTTTGATTTTATTAATATAATTTTGTTTTGTTAAATATTTTTATTAGTTTTATTTATTAAATTAACAATTATTCTTTTATTAAAATGAAAAATAGAAAATAAAGATGTTATAGATGATCGCATCTCGGATATGCAACTTTTTACTCTACAAATTTTTTTTATCCTTTAATAATCACAAGACAGAGATACAACATCTTGAAGGTGAAAAAAAAATAATACATTTTATATATAATTTCAATATAAGACATAATGTAGAGTTTTAAATAAAAGATTATATAGATAAAAAGAAAATAAAAAATAAAAAAAACATAAAAATTTTGATATGGATATAAGGTAGTAAAAAATAATAAGTGAAAATAAAATAATTGATAAATATCATATATAAAAATAAAATAATTGATAAATATCATATATAAAAATAAAATAACAGCTAATTTCACAATTTATTTATAAAATAAATTGATTCTAAAATAATAAATAAGACGAGTATTGTATATTACATAAGATTAACATTAAAAAATAATAAATATTGTATTGATATTATAAAGTAACAAATAAATAGAGGAATATTTTGAATCAAAGACATAATTTAAGAATATTTTGAATCAAAGATATAATTTAAGACAAGAAGAATATTTACTTACAAAAAAAGGTTCCATGCAAATCTACAATCACGTTTTGTTATTTATGGTAAGGTGAACACGAGTTAGTTTGGATTTATTTATACTTAATTTGATATTTGAACAAATGAAATTATTAGAGTTGAGTTATATGTTATTTTTACATTAAACCGACTCACAAATCTGAGTTGGATTAGGATAGTGTGTCATAAAAAAAATATTTAAAAATATAAGTAAATTTTAATATTTTTTTGAAAAAATTAAACTATAATATTTAAATATCTCAAAACAAAACAAATAAATAAACTAAATTAACAATAAATACTGGAATCAAGTTAGATAACTAAATTATAACTACATAATAATAATAATAATAATAATAATAATAATAATAATAATAATAATAATATATCATAATAAGTTTGAATCACATATTTAAAATATTAAATTTGTTGTTTAAAAAAAATATATATTTAGATTTAAACGAATATGTTCATATTAGACTAAAACTCAAATTAATTGAGTTAAAAATTACATATTGCATTAGTTTGAGTAACAAGATTCATGAATGGATCCATAGTTCCATACCCATGAACACTCTAGTCACACCATAAACAAGAAAAATGCAAATACTAATATCTTCGTACAAGCCTCTGAGTTCAGGGACAAATGAACATGGCCGGTCAGTAGAGTGTTAAAATTTTAAATTGTATAGGATTCTTTAACGATTTTGTAAAAATATTGAGTCATAAAAAAAATGTTTTTGTTAAAAAATTAAAATATAATTATAAACTGTAATAATTTATGGTCAATGGACATACTACTACGATCTTCCCAAAAAGAAATACTCTCAACAACCGTGAAAGTCACGATGAATCTTCCTAGTCATTACCGACTTTTGACTTCAAACTTATGTTCGTTTAGGACTTAATTTTAAACTAGTATTTAGTATTATACGAAAATAAAATTGCAAGTAGTACTTTTTAAAAGAATTATTCATGTTTTAATTTCAAAAAGCTGAAGTCATTGTTAGAAAAATATACGGATGGCGGAAACGACAAACAGATATTTGGTACAACAGTAAACAATAGGACCGCCACATGCAGCTGCTCACTTTTATTGCGTTCCTTACTTTTTGGTGGAAATATCACTTTATATTGATATTTAGTACAATAGTTTTATATCGTATAACACAAATCCATCATTTTGGTCCTTACGTTTGATAATGTATAAACAACTCGTTAAATTAAATTTGGTATGTCTCTTGTTCGATCTTTATATTTTAATCAGACTAATTTTTAAACATTGATACGTTCTTTAATTTAATTAAATTCGATGAATTATGGGTTTAATTAAATAAAAAAGATTAACAGGATGGATGAGATTATATACATATCTATACGTAAGTCTTAATTTAATAGTAAATATCAAAATTATTAAATTAAATATTATATTATATATTAAAATACAAAATCTCACAATTATATATATAAGTTTATAATAATATTTTGTCATTTCGTCTAAACAAAAAGGACTCAGTTGTTTTATCATATATTACTTAAATAATCAATTTTTGAAATAATTATCGATTCCTCAAATCCTTTTTTCTACAATAGTAAACAATAGGATTGCAGCTTCTCACTTTCCTGGATTCCTTCCTCTCACAAGGATAGCGTTTATTGTTCCTAGAGGCATAATAACTAAACCAATTATCTAATGAAGTTAAAGATTCAACTTAGCTTATTAAATTATGTTGGTTTTTTCTTGTTTGAACTTAAACTAAATCTAACTAATCACATTTGACTACTATAGATTTTACGTATCGATTTTATATTATTTAAAATTGATCACTTGAAATTCAAGCTAAATTATTACATTTTTTTATTTCAAATTATTAGTAATTGTTATCTTACAAACGTTTGTTATATGATATATTTTTAATTTTATACATTATTTTTCTCATTATAGTTTATATAGTTATTTTGATAGTATAAAGAATATATAGTGTTTTTAGAAAAATTAAATAATTTTGTTTAGATTTCTTAAAATGAGTTTCTTCAATTTTTTAATTTTTTTAAACTGAACAAATCGACTTATTCTAAACCAAACAGATTATTTTCTATTGGTCCATATTTTTTGGACTTAATTGCAGTTTTGGTCTTTATATTTATACTGACTTGCGGAATTGATCCTCTTATTTTAAAAGTCAACAATTTTGGTTTCTCTTTCATATTTTTAAACTAAAAAATGACGATTTAATATATATTTTAAATGACGTGACATACCATTCTATGATATAAAATCATCTAGATGCATTAATTATTCATATGTCATTAATTAAATTAAAAATATGATAAATTTCCGAAGTTGAAATTTAATTTTTCACGGCGTTTTATTTCAATTTCATGGGTGTTAATCACTCTATATCATTGTATCATATATCGCATTATTTAAAACATCTCACGTCATCATTTTTTAGTTAAAAAAAATTAGAAGGAGAAACCAAAATTGTCGACTTTTAAAATAGGGGGACCAATTTCGTGAATCAGTATAAATATAGGGACTAAAACTATAATTAAACCTATTTTTTTTATTGGTTTTGTGAGAATAGATTGAAAATCCTGAACCAAACCTACAATTTTTTTATTAGTTCATCCCTCAAAAATCAAATCAAAATTGAATATTTGCACCCCTTAAATCATACGGTTTGCGGGTAAAAAAATTATTGAACAAATTTATTGAACGTAATAGATTCATTAACTCCAACTTACGTGTCTTTTAGGGTGGGTGACTTGAGAACATAGTGAAACCAAAAAATAAGTTAATAATTTAAAGTAAAAAAAGAATAGTTTTTTTTTCTCTCATTCTTCTTCTAACTTAAAGGCCTATTTGAGGCAGTTTTGAGTTTTTTATTTTGAAAGTCAATTTTAAAACCAAAAAGTTGTTCGGATAAAATGAAGTTGAGTTAGTTTTTTACTTAGTTTCAAAATAACATTTCCTTAAACCTCAAAACCAAAAAAATCAGTTTTGTAATACTTATTTTTGTTTTAAAATTAACATGTCACCATCAATAGACATAAACACCACTTCAACAATAATTAATCGCCACCTCTATCTCCAAAGCCATCATCACAGACCACCAACATCTGACAATTGCCACCACCATCTTCGACCACCAACCACTCACCTCTGACCACCACCACCACCATCTCCGACATCTACCACCCACCTCATACCACCATCCACCACTTGAGTCACACTTCAATTATCAATTGTCTCTTTTGACCATTGCAGCTGCATTCGAAGATCGATCACCACTAAAATAGTCAACATCCACAACTACTACTTTCAACCACTATTATTAAAATTATTATAATTAAATAAATTATAATTTTATAATAATTAATGATTTTAAATAATTAAAATTTAGGTTTAATTGTAGTTTTAGTCCCTCTATTTTTACCAATTCACAAAATCACTTCCCCTATTTTAAAATTTAACAGATTTGATATTTCATTCTAATTTTTTAACTACAAAATGACAATGTGATATACTATAAATAACGAGACATATGATGTAATGATGTAGAATCATTAACACCTATGAAATTGCAATGAAACCCAATAAAAACATAACTTTCAACTTCAAAAATATTTTTATTTTTGTAATTTAATTAATGATATATGAATAATTATGACATCTAGATGGTTCTATATCATAAAACTATATGCCACATAATTTAAAATATGTTAAATCGTCATTTTTACTTCAAAAAATTTGAAAGAGGAACCAAAACTATTGACTTTTAAAATAGAGAGACCAATTATTAAATTGGTGAAAATTGAAAGACCAAAATTGTAATTAAGTCTAAAATTTAATATTATTGTTATATTTTTTATTTTTTATTATTTTGACATATTAATATTATTTTATACTTGGTGAATTCATAATTGTATATGTTAAAAGAGAGTGACTCAATTCAAATAAAATAGGAACTGATATTCAATTAAGAATTGAAATTGATATCTGAAAATTGAAAACTCAAAATAGAAAACTGATTTTAGTTTTTGAAAATTTCAGAATAGAAAATCAAAAACTATCCCGAACGGGACTTTATTTTTTAGTTTCACTTTGGTCTCAATTCATCCACCTTAAATAACAGTTAAATTGGAATTAAAATTTTATATTGAAAACTAACTGAAAGAACTAATATGACTAACGAATGTAAAGTTAATGGACCAAAAAACATAATCAAAATACAGTAAAAACACAAAATAAATTAAAAGACTAAATGTATAATTTCGACAAACTAAAAATATGATGAATTTAGTTGAAACCACGTTGAAAGTGTTGTAAAACACCCTAGTTCATTTTGGACCCAATATGTTGTAGTATTTTTGTAGCATGTCTAGAACTATAAATGAATTGTAAAAGTACAATGTACCTAATTATTTTCTCCAATAAATATAATTTTTGTTCTGACATTTATTACTAGCTAGCATTTTATTGTTTTCAACTAATTAAACTAACTAATTTAAAAATATTTAGAATTTTACCATAATCAATTTTTGTGAGAATAATCTCAACCTATAATAATGAGGGAATTCTAGACACAACATTCGTAGTGAAATAGATGATATTTAAAAATTTGAATTGTGACACTTTTTGTCCCAAAACATGTTGAAATATCATAAAATAAAAATCTTTTTGAAAACACTTAAAATAATATAAAAGTGTTATATTACCACTATGTAGGTTTACAATTGATTTATTAAATAAGTAAATAAATATATAAATATTTTAAGAAATATCTTGTACCGTATGTCACATGCAATTGGTACTTGGGAACTAATTTGAACATGATGAGAAATAAATTGTCTGCTTGGAAGGGTGGACATTTTCCATTTGGAGGACGAGTAACTTTGATAAATTCCGTGTTGGTGAGTTTTCCTTTGTATTTCTTCTCTTTCACATAAGGAATTTTGGTATTTTGGTGAAAAAACAATATTAACATAAGAAATTAAATACGTACATATTTTGAGTAACAAATATAATCACCTTATAAATTTAACGTTTATTGTTTTTAAAAAGAAATTTTGAATAAAAAATTTGGTCTTAGTCTAATTGAATAATTTGACGTAATTAAATAAGTTAAATTATTAAAATAATAAATTAATAATTATATATTGAAATGAGATAATTCAAATCCTTAATTTTTTTTCCTCATAATTTCTATCTTGTTAATTTTATTTCATTTGTACTCAAACAACCCATTATAAACCTTTTACTAACCTAAGTATTATTTATCTTGTTGCGTAATGAAATTAAACAGAATTCCTATAAAGACAATCTTCTTATCACTAATACTACTTGAACGAATTGGACACTTGCCAAAAAGTTGTTAGAATCCAATAAGGTTTGTTGGATGAGATGGGATAAAATATTTCTACCGAAGAGCATAAGTGGTTTGGGAAATAGAACATTTGAGACCTTTAACATAGCACTACTGTCCAAGTGGTGATGGAGAATGCTTGTTAATAATCGCAGTATTTGGCATAATTTCTGGGAATATAGAAACCACTATTTGGTAGAGACTTGTTCCTGTAGTAAGCAATAGATTAAACTGGTTTTTAGATTGTTTGAACCTAAGTAGTGGTTGACAATTATCATGTTGGATTTGGTCTCATTTTTTAAAAATGAGTTGTAGTACCCCTTGTACTCCCATTAATTATTTTTACTTCCAAAAAACATAAGAATAGTAGAACATGCATTCACACATAGTTAGGGTGTAATTATTATCATAAGCATATCATGATTAACATATTAATTAGTTATCAAACTTCTATGAATATGAAATCTCCATACTAATTCGAAATATTGGATCACATTAACCAAATCAAAGGAATTGAGAATGAAATCTCTGTTGTATGGACGTGGATGACACTTCCTTCTTTCATGTATCTCAAGTTGTTTAGGTAGTTCAGTTGAGACAAATCTCTAATGGTGTTTTAAAGATGACAAACATCAAGGATTAAATGATCGAGATGTTTGGATACATATTGTTATTTAATATGTGCTATTGAGTAATTTTGTTAAGATAAGAAATAATAAAATAATCAAAACATAAATCAATGAATCACAAGGCAAAATTAACTTTTTGGATGACTTCAGAAAGTTATGTGCTAAAATATCATATTAATCATATATGTGTGAGAGAAATCAAGAAGATAATCAATTCATGTTTGGTCAAGAGACAAATACTGAATCAACTCAAAAACACATTTGCAATATATGATCCATTAAAGAATGAATAATCTTCAAAACTTTCATAACTCATTTGAGACGAAAAAACAATATTCATCGTGATAAGATATAAACACTTTTGGATATGATGAATAAGCTATCAAGAAAAATAAATGAGAACTTAAGTTTATAAGGTTCAAAGAATTCAACATAAATAAATTCAAACAACAACTTTATGAAAATAAAAAAATTAAATATTCAGAAATTCATAAGAGAAGGTACAAAAACAATTTTGTGACAAAAAAATAGTTAAAGTAATTGTACTTGCACTGTTCACTTTAGTGAACAATAACCAGGTTTTCTCTCTCGTGCATCACAAGTCATGACCATACCAAACAAACATTCTAAAATCCACTTAAAATTTAGAATGATCATAGCTCTACAAGAAATTTTTTATTAAAGGTTACTATGTGTTGGGATTTGAACCCAACAATCACATGAAGATTTGAAAATATTCTTGAAGCTCTACATCTTATCTATAAATATAGAAGAGCTCAGAACTTGAAGAACAAAAACTTACATTAGGTATTCAAACACTTTTATCATAAAACAAGAAGGAAAAAAACTTGATTAAAAGTTCAACGACACTTAGAGCTCATCCTAGATCACTAAATCTAAAGAATACAGGAGTGTGAAGATCCATTTCATCTCAATCAAGTTATATGAACTTGATGCCAACTAAATATTCTATTTGGTAAACTTTCTAAAGTCATCTTTTGATTTGTAAAAGAGACTCAGTTTCACCTATAATGTCTATTAAGTCTAGTGTGTCTAAGAAGAAGAATTGTAAGCATGTTAAGGCTAATAAAATATAGGAAATAAAGGTCGGGTTGGAGGACTTGTCTAAATGTGGAATTTGAGAAGTTATCTTAAGCATTTTAGTAGAAAAGTCCAATGTTTATGGTGAACCGGTACAAAATTGTATGTGTAATCTTCTTTCTCTTTACTTTTTATTTTGCTTTACACTACTCACACACTCAATCACCTTACTTATTTTTTAACACTAATTATGGTTAGTATTATGAAGTTCTAAATATTCCCAAGTTATAAAATTTGAAAACCAACTTTTAAATACAAATTTAATTTAAAAAGGATCACAATTCAAATCAATTTACTTATGACATTAAATTCTACTTGAAGTCCTGCTTTCATTGAAATATGTTTCTTTTCTTGTGGTTAAAGACAATTCATCGGGTTTGTTCCTTGGTTATATGGAACATGGATCTCAACAGACCTCCCTCTATTCACATTGGTAAGCGTAACAAGCTGGTATCAATGATGAGTACATAGGCTTCAATATGCAAATCACTGCAAGTCAACACTCCTAAAGCCACAAACTTTCCACCTCTTTTTATAAATCATAAATTTTGGAAAACACCTACAAGGTTCATTTCTTGAAACAATCACAAAATCAAACACTTTTAAGGATAGAAAAATAAACAGCTATATCTCCCTACAGCTACTCACTGACAAGACTTTAATTGTTTGAAAATCAATGAATATTACAACCAACAATTATTTGATTATGAAATAAATTTATGAACACCAAATAAACCTCAACAACTTAGATAAAATAAGAAAATTTACAACTTTCACAACCTTAGACTTCAGAAATTATATTTCTTTTCAATGCTTCCCCACTTTAAAAACAGAAATTTGGGTAAATAGGTTTTTAGCGCTTACAAAATTATGATCTTTAAAATTTAATCTATAAAATTCTTTATTCACTTCTAGTTTTTATTTTAATTTTATTGAGATTTTTTTAAGAATCTAAAAAGTGTCAAGTTTTTACAAAAACTTTTCAAAATAAAAATTAAAAGTGAATTTTTTATAGGAACTAAAAAATAAAATTCTATAGAGAGTAAAAACTTATTTAACCTTATTTTAAATTCCACTATCCATATATGGATTTGACTATCTCATTGAGAAATAGAGAAAAATATTTAATTTAAAAAATATATCTAAATTCATAAACGTTAGATCTATACATTTAAAATAAATAAATTTTGAATCTAACACTTTACATGTACAATTATTTTCCTGAAACATAATTAATTTTACAATTTTACATAGTGTCATTAAAGGTTTAAGACCATCATGTCTTTTAAGGATAAAGATCAAACCTTGACTTAATTCATAATCTATAACACAGACTTTGAAACTTTAATCATTAATTAGAAATGTCTCAAAGATTTGAAAAAAATTTCATATCAAATTTTAAACTTCCACTCTTCACTAAAAGATGCAAATTTTTTACATAAAGGTTGAAACATTTTGCTTCTAACCCTTATTAATCATCACCAATCAAGCTTAAACTACTCATAATCATAAAAACAAGTTTCATCTTTCGTTTCTCAAGAATCTCATGAAAACATCTTTCAGCCGTTTCATGATCTAAAATCTCAAGTACTAAAAAACAATAAAAATAATTTTTTTTCCCAAACCATTATGTTTGGTTTGGCCACTACTATTTCAAATGAAAGATAATTTGATATAAAATCTTTACAACATCAATACAAAAAGCTTAACATTTTTTCAAGAGAAAATTTTCCACCTAAACAATAACTACAATATTATCTTTTAAAGAGAAAACATTTCAAATTTACAAATTGTAATATCTCAAAGATCCAAGCCTCAAGCTTCAAGATCGATAAGAAAAATAAAAAACTCTTTCC
>NC_021163.2:51154188-51157919 GCF_000331145.2 Cicer arietinum | reverse complement strand
TTTCCCCAACAATACTCATCTAAGCCATATAAAGGAAAATGGAATAAAAATGATTTTGTTAGCACTGGTGGGAAAAACCAGAGATAATTAGCGATAATTATCTCAATAATGCGGAATATTTTTCTCCCACTTGTGTAGATAAATGGCCAAACAGAAAATACAATTCCACATTAGCAGAAAATTAAATATGAGACAACCACCATTTTTAACGTGGAAAACTGAGTCTTCCTAATAACAATAATTAGGGAACATCAATCAACAATAACAACCTTCCACTAAAGTGGGTATGCCAAACTATATATTAAAATAACAAATTCAATGGTAGAAATAACATACCAAATTTGTAGATCAAACATAGCAAATTTACTACACACTTACCACCACCGGAACTAAACCCTTATTTTTCTTCTCTGGCAACCGTTCTCTTTCGTTCTTCTAATTCTTAGGATTTCTAAATCCCTTTTATTTCCTTCACGTGGGCCTAACCCAATAATACATTTTTTTTCCCGTTTTTTTCAATAATAATAATACTAATAAAACTAGTGAGTTCCACTTGGGGAGTGAACTCACCCAACAAATCTCCCCCTCACGACTCAAGTGGGAAGGTACTGCTCAACTATGCCAACTTTCTTTCTACAGCATATCATCTTCGACACAAGCAAGGTCTTCGTCATCATATCTGAACCATTCTCATCAGTATGAATCTTCTCAATTAAAAATGACTTCATTTCCAGTGCATCTCGTATCCAATGATACCGCACTTCAATATGCTTCGACTTTACATGAAAAGTCGAATTCTTACTGAGATGGATCGCACTCTGACTGTCACAGAATAACACAAAGCAACACACTTTTGTAGTCTTGATTGCCAAGACACAGCTTCCCCTGCAAAAGTCATCATATAACCAGAAGTAGATTTTTTAGAATCAAGATCATCTACCATATCTGCATCTATATAGCCATCCAACACATGTTCGCCACCTCCATAGCATAAACATACTTTGGAAGTGCCTCTGAGGTATCTGAGAATCCACTTCACTACTTGCCAACGATCTTTACCAGGATTAGAGAGAAATTGACTAACAACTCCAACTATATGAACAATACCTTGGCCACTACTATTTCAAATGAAAGATAATTTGATTATAAAATCTTTACAACATCAATAAAGAAAAGCTTAACATTTTTTAAGAGAAAATTTTCCACCTAAACAATAACTACAATATTATCTTTTAAAGAGAAAACATTTCAAATTTACAAACTGTAATATCTCAAAGATCCAAGCCTCAAACTTCAAGATCCATAAGAAAAATAAAAAACTCTTTCCCCAACAAAACTCATCTAAGCCATATAAAGGAAAACGAAATAAAAATGATTTTGTTAGCACTATTGGGAAAAACCAGAAATAATTAGTGATAACTATCTTAATAATGCGGAATATTTTTCCTCCACATGTGCAGATAAATGGTCAAACAGAAAATACAATTCCACAGAGCAAAAATAATTAACAGAAAATTAAATAGGAGACAACCACAATTTTTAACGTGGAAAACTTCCCTCAAATTGAGAGAATAAAAACCACGGTACCTAGTCCAATAAAAACTTCCACTATAATAGAAGTGATGATCACTGATAGTTACATGTTAGAGTTAAAACAAAAAATTGAATTATAAAATCTAATTTTTATGATTTTAGGTTTTAGAGGAAAACTATTTTTAAAATAAATGAAAACAATAATTCTAATTTTTTTTTTATCTTAAAAAAGATGGTAAATTCCACCTGTGAGGTCCATAGTTCAAACTTGAGACAAGACGTACAATATAATAATATCGTCCAACCTAACAAACTTAATTCTATTTTATTTGAACATATTTTGTTTTCAAAACTAACTTTAAAAATAAATAAAAAACTCAGAACCACCCAAACAAGCCTAAGGTTTCAGGTCGAAACATTTTATCATGTACCCTCATATTTATTCTCCTAACCCTTCATTTTACACAAACTATCTATTTTATCATTTTATTTTAAAAATAATTTTTTCCTACCCCACTAAATTCAACTTGAGTTTCAAAAAACTAAAAAAAGTTTTTTGAAACACAAATGTGTTTCAAAAAATTCAAACTTTGTGTGTCGAAAAACTTTTTTTTTAAATTTTATAGAACATAAATATGTTTCAAAAAATTTTAAAGTATTTTTTTAAATTTTCTAGAACATAAATTTGTGATGCAAAACTTGAAAAAAGTTTTTCGAAATATAATTATGTTTATAAGAATTTAAAATTTATGTTTCAAAATACTTTTTCCTTCAGAATACAAATCTGTACCCAAAAAAATTAAATTAAATTATTTATTTTTTTATACAAAAGGTTAGATTGGATATTTTTTAAAACGTGGGGTAGGAGTATAATTGAAGGGGGTATAAGTTAAAATTTTATTGGGTTTGTATTGACATATTGGATTGATTATCACTTATGGGCTTGAATCATTAGTAACAGGCTCATTGGAGAAAGGCCGAACACACAAAAAAAAAAAAAAAGAAAAAAAAAATGGCTCAGAAGGAAAATAAATAGATGTTAGATGATCAGGTCACCGGACGCCTGAGCTTCGAATCACCTGTCTGTCCTCATATCATCAACTGTTCTTCAGCTACTTTCCAACTTCTCTTCCTTCCTTCCTCGTTTCTCCCACCACCACCACCACAAATATCTCAACTTCATCTTCTTCCTCATTCACCTCCACCATCACCAACCATAGCTAAAGTAAACCTCATCCTTCATTTTTATCTATTTCAATTACCCCCTTTCCCCCCTCTCTTTAATATCTAATTTATCTCTTTATTTTGTGTTTTACTTCTTCATATATTATTATTAAGATTGGAAAGCTTAATTTTTTTTCTTTTTTTCTTTTAGTTGGTTTTACTATGTAGAAATGAAATATGAATTCCAGCTTATACACATTCTGTGTTAATTTATGATTCTTATTGACTTGATTTGGTTTCAGCTTAGTTATTGTATATTGTTTTTGGTGATATGAAATTTTAATCTTCCTTTTATGTTATGTTGCTGGCTGATTTTGTTTTTCTGCATTTCTTTGTTTATTTTATTTTATTTGTAAACCCTAGTAGTATATTTCTTTTGCTTTGGTCATTTAAGCATTTTGGTGTGTTATCATTCATATATTCTGAGGTTTTGGGGAATAATAATAGGTATTTGGGTGTTCATTTTGGTTCAGTAGGGCTGCATCTTCAGTATGGAGATCACAATGAGTTTCTACAGACCGTTCAATTATTTTCTCGCAACATTTTCAATTTTAACTTTGTATGTTGGTGGCTAGAATGATATTTGGTTATCGATTTTCCTTTATAGTTGTGATTGAAAGAAGATGGAAGCAAATTAGAGAGGATGCATCTTCAGAAACACTGAAAACAATTTTGTTTTTTTTGTAATTATTTCAAAATTTTCAAAAATATTCAATTTGTTTTTGAAATGCATTTTCAAAAGTTTCATAAAGCCTTCTTGAATGTGTATTTTATCAATAGAAATGGACACAGAAAACACCATAAGTAAACAGACCCTAAATTTTTTCTAAGTTTATCTTATATACCTAAGTTTTAAATTTACAACTAATGGGAATGTTTCATAAGTTCTGTTGACTTTAGAATTCAATATAGACATGTGTGTATGTGTATAGAGACAGACAGCCATACAGCCATACAACCATACATGCATACAT
>NC_021163.2:51152969-51154178 GCF_000331145.2 Cicer arietinum | reverse complement strand
GTCGTGTAGAATTGATAATTTCTGACTGTTGTCATTTAAGTTTGCTATGTGATTTTAGCCTACCAATTGGCCTGGAACTTATAACTTCTTGCTTTTTACAACAGAAAATGATGTGATATACTTGCTAAGATACTCCATAGTTGACAAAAGGCTGTGGAGGCTTCTAGTATGTTAAATATGTCGCACGAATATGATGATGAAGATGGGCCAGTAACTTTTAAAAGGAGCTCAGTGTCTAAGAGTACACAATTGCATTCAGAAATGAGGAAGTCAACTTCTCATAGTCATGATGGACGGTCGTATAGAAAGACCTCTGATGTGCCTTCTTCAAATGGCCAAAGTTCTAGTTCACACAATGGTAAGGTTGTCCTATCCGCCAAGGCAACTGCCGTGGAATCTTCTGTGGCCGGTATATCAAAAGCATCAACACCACATCTCAAAACTTATATAAAGTCCCCTTCAGCAAATTCAAAATTTCCATCATTAGGAAATAAAAAAGAGTCTCTTTTAGAAAAGAAAATTCCCGTTCATGTTAAGGAGGAAAATAACTCTACAAAACACGTTAAGAACAGTTGTGATGATTCTGAGGATGAGGAGGATAACATACCATTGAGTGCTAGGATGAAGATGAACAATGACAATGCTAAGAAAGCAACTCCTATTGTTCTCAAGAAATCTTATAAAGACTCTGATGATGATGATGATACTCCCTTGTCAGCAAAGTTTTCACAGAATACTAATTTGGGAAAATCTAGTTGTAACTATGATGGCTCTGATAAGAAGAAACCAATTTCAAATGTCCAGAAAGGACAGCAATATGGTTCCAATGCTAGTATTAAACAGGAAAGGCCATCTACAGTGTCTATTAAGAGACCACTAGATAATAAGATTGATTCCTTGCATTCTTCAGGTAAGAAGTCAAAACTCTCTGATCCAACTTCATCAGTTATTGCTAAACAAATATCGGCGAAATCTGAGCCGAAGATTGAGGATGATGATGACGACGACGACGACGTTCCTCTTTCCCAAAGAATGAAGAAGTTGCCTGTATTAGCGGATAAACCATCTTCCATGAAGAAGATGACAAATGTGACTAAAGTCAATGTGACTAAAATCAATAAGGGTGCTACTCCATCTTTCAAGAAAAAGGCCAAGTTCAAAAAATCAGGCAATAAGTCAGAACAATTCAAATCTACTAAAGCTCTTCCG
>NC_021163.2:51136249-51152868 GCF_000331145.2 Cicer arietinum | reverse complement strand
TTCCGAGCTCTGGTGACGGTCAAACAAAGTGGACTACTTTGGTTCACAACGGTATCATCTTCCCACCTCCTTACAAGTCTCATGGGGTAAAGATTCTCTATAAGGGGAAACCAGTGACTTTGACCCCTGAACAAGAAGAGGTAGGATTTTGTCTTCGAAAGATGTTTTCACGGTTTTAGGTGACTGTTTGCTCTTGCTGTCTTGTTTTGTTTTGATTAAGAGTCTCACAATGGATGTAATATGATTTGAAAAAGTATTTGTAAGTGAGAGACATTCTTCACCTTACACTTTACAGGTCGATTTTGTGGGTTTGAATTAGGTTCTACCCAAATTCTAAGATGGTATCAGAATTATAGATCTCATTGGGAACCTGTTATCGGGTTACTGGGCAACGCTCCAGATGTCCCTTGGTCTGCTGCGTGAGGGAGGTGTTTTGAGAGTCTCATATTGAGGGTCTGTTTGAATTGACTTATTTGAACTTATCTAGTGACACAACTTGTTAAACTATTTGGGAGAACTTATCTAGTCACATGTTCATAAGCTGTTTTTTGCTATCTTTCATAAGTTATCCTGGATAGCTTATGAAAACAGCTTACAGTTTATATAAAAACAACTTGACTTTATTTTGTGAAATTGAGGCGAGTCAAATATTTCTATGTAAGACTTCTCATATTTAGAATTATTTTTTTCGGAGCTTCTAACAATGTTGTGGACTTGAAATGTCTTTGTAGGTTGCCACAATGTTTGCAGTCATGCGGGACACAGATTATATGCAAAAAGAAAAATTCAAGGAGAATTTTTGGAATGACTGGCGTAAGTTGCTAGGAAAAAATCACGTGATTCAGAATTTAAAAGATTGTGATTTTACACCGATTTACGATTGGTACCAAATTGAAAAGGAGAAGAAGAAACAAATGAGTTCACAAGTAAGTTGTTTTCATTTCAAAATGATAGAAATGAATATCTCAAATCATCATATGTTTTTTAAGTAGATATTACGTGTGCTTCCAATATCACATTCAGAGATTTGTTGTTGAGATTTAATTTTGCTTTCAGCTGGTTTAATTATGTACTATCCAAATTATGGTTGTCAAACTTGTAGATCCTACATTGGATTGGACACGAAATTTAGGCATGTAAAACATGTGATAGGAAAAATATGTTATAACACCTAACGTTATATAAGTTAGTCTTAAAATTAAATTAAAGCCGAGTGTTATATAATTTTTCAGCTTGTCATGATATCCTTACACTTTATCATTTTCACACATCCGGAAGACAACCTTTCCTGAAAGTACTATGCAACCTTTCTGGAAGACAACTTTTATTGATATTATGAAAAATAGATTGCATAAATTTGTTGATTCTTAACAGTCTCTTGGAGGGAAGTTGAGATGATTCTAGGTTAGTTTATAAAGTTTGTGTGGTAGATCTCAGTACTCCCTTTTGAGGCTTTTGGATTTGAATTTGAATTTTAATTTAAGGGGTTTGTTCTGGATAATATAGAGTCATGCATCTTTATGCATGTATATGCCTTTTGTGAAGCTTTAACTAGTTAGCTTGAGATATGATCATTAATGTCTTTTATTCATTTATTATGCTTAATGTTGACCGTCTTTTGTCTTCCTTTTACACAGGAGAAGAAGGCCCTAAGGGAGGAGAAAATGAAACAAGAGGAGAAATACATGTGGGCTATTGTTGATGGTGTTAAAGAGAAGGTTTAATCTTCTCTCCCTCTTTATCTGCCCAACCAAACCCCCACCCCTGCATCTCTTGAAAAAGTGTTGCTTGGTTTTGTCTTAGAATTTTTCCAGCTTTGTGAATAGAGTACTATACTTTACCTTATCTTGATTTAGCTTTGTGAACTAGCGAAAATAAAGTATTGTGAAAATTAGTAAAATATCTAAACTTGAAAGCATACCATCGTAAGTTTCGAACAACTTCTGGGGAAGGTTATGGAAGAACACTCATTCCTGAAATCAGAACTAAACTAAATTATATAGGTGTTTTGTTTTCTAAGCTTATGTTTCTTGATGCTAGTTTCGTCAAAATGCATCAATACCATATTTTAGTTACTTAATCTTGTTTGTCTTTTTAATGCTTTGCCCAGCAGTCCACAGTACAATGAGGGATATTGAAAAGTTTCTTTTTAAGCACAGGCAGGAAAACTAAATAATTGACATTCTTTTTCCTACTGTAGGGGTTAGAGAGTGAGATAAATCACACTTAATTTACTCGAGACATGATTTTTCTTATATAAAACTTTATGTTTTTTTTCCCGTTATTTTGGTTGGATCAGTTTCTTGTGCATCGTGGAACATGAAGGGGTTATGTGTTCATGGTCTTTTACTACTTAACTTTCTCCTGGTTACCTTACACTATCTCAGCTTTTACTTTTGAGATGTCTTTATGAAATTGTTAGTATCAAATTTTTTCTTTGTGAAGCTTTTTATGACTAATTTCCATTAAATCTTTTAGGTTGGCAATTTTAGAGTTGAACCTCCAGGGTTGTTCCGAGGACGTGGAGAGCATCCCAAGGTTGTTATGATAATTGTTATCCAAAATAAAAACATGTAAACTGACTTCAGATATAATGGTTTTTATACAATATTAGATGCATCTTAAGAATTAAAGTATCTCACAAGTTTTGGTGGTTAATGACTTATACTTCATGTTATTAGATGGGCAAAGTGAAAAGACGCATCCGTCCAAATGATGTCATAATTAATATTGGAAAGGATGCACCAATTCCTGAATGTCCTATTCCTGGTGAAAGGTATCATTGTTGCAAAACTTCTTGGAAAACAAGTCTGAAAATCCAATGAATACTACAAAGTGATAGTCAATGTTATCTTCTGATTCTGAAATCAATGATTTGTGTGCCCTTGGCAGCTGGAAGGAGATAAGACATGATGATACTGTTACTTGGTTAGCCTACTGGCTTGACCCAATCAATCCAAAGTTATTCAAATACGTGTTTCTGGCAGCTAGTAGTTCCTGGAAGGGGCAAAGCGACAAGGAAAAGTATGAGAAAGCAAGGATGTTGAAGGTGCTTTCATGCTTTGTTTATCAGCTTTTATTAATTCTTCATTTTCAAATGATATTTTGTAAGATTAAAAAGAAACTATTTAATTATGGAATACCTTGATATCTGGGTGCAGAATTATATAGGGAACATCAGAGCTGCATATACGAAAGATTTTACAAGCAAAGATATTACTAAGCAGCAAATAGCAGTTGCTACTTATTTTATCGACAAACTAGCTTTGAGGGCTGGCAATGAGAAGGTACAAATATAATATCTGCAGGTGTACTTGCTTATATATGTTCACTAGAAATCACCCCCTCCCCAGATATCATACAGATGTGCTAAAAGAGGACAAGATAGATAAATAGTAAAACATATTATTTGTGAATGCTTATGTAACTTGTAAGTCAAAGTATGCTAAATACTTGCTAGTTTAAGTTAAATTGGCTATAGTCTTGAAGAGCAGTGAAACATGGGAGGGCAGATTATTTTCTCAATGTGCTTGAGTGCTTTACACTCTGCTGATGTTCTATTTATACACTCTTAGGCTTAGCAATAGCTACAACTTACATTTATAAGGAGATTAATAACAGTGCTATGTATTATGTGCATGTATGATATTCTCTAGTCCAGATACATGGCTATCTATGTACATAAACCTCAATGTAATTGCTACAGCTCAAAATGCTAATATGAATTCCAACACTCTTCTTGGAAGGTGAAATATTAATCTGGTACTATTTTCAACAAGAGGGATTCAGGTAGTATGCATGAGGTCCTTGGTTCATACCTCATTGCCCTCATTGTAGCTTATTCACACAAGCGGCTGTTTTTTGTATGTAAAACTTATTTATTATATTGTGTTATGTTATTATAAACTTCAACCTATAAGGACTTTAAGCACAAACTAGGAAAACAATGCCATACGTCCGTGGTTTGTATTTACGGTCTTGCAGTTTAATTGCTGTTTGACCACACAATATATGGAATTCCGAATTTGAATTGGAGAAACATAAAGGCTGCAGTTAATGTCTATTATAAGTTTTGTAAGTGTGTCACAAAAGTGTTCAAAAGTTGAATGATTAATTTACGAATCTCGTAAAATCTCTCTAGGTATGTCAGTCTAATCGCAGCAGTAGTTTTGCTTTTGTGGCCTTGTTATTTTACTGCAGCATTTTTCTCAACCAGTTACAATGGCTTGTATGTTTCTGTTGATTTTTTTGGGTAGTAATTACTAATTTGATTAGAATTTTCTTCAGTCATTGTAATTGGTTCCAATGGGACATACTTTTTTTTTTGGGCTGTGATTCTTGTATGTAAAAGCTCACATTACCATGTGAAAAATCTCACATACAAGTATGTGTGGACTATTGAACTGGATTAATATGGATATCCAACTCCAAGCATGCACCTTCCCTAATTCTTTTCATTGTCTTTATTGTCCGAACATTACCTTGTCTTTTGCAAATCAAATGTTGTTGTTTCTCATTTACATTTCCTCAGGATGACGAAGAAGCTGATACAGTTGGTTGTTGCACGTTAAAAGTAGAAAATGTGACTGCAGAAGCCCACAACAAATTGAAGGTATTTGGTCATCAATTTCTATCTACTACTCTTTTGTCTGTTTTTTAGGTTGAGGAGGATGAATTTGAGTTCCTTACATGTGATTTTACTAAATTTTTGGTTTCCTTCCTCTTAAGTTATTTTATTGTTAACAACTAATACTTAAGTAATAATAATGATCATGTTTCTTGCTGGTTTAATGTAGTTTGACTTCCTTGGTAAAGATTCAATCAAGTATGAAAATACAGTTGAGGTGGAGCCTCCTGTTTATAATGCCATTTTGAAGTTCCAAAAAGGTGAGAAAATGGTTCTACTTATTTTTTGTTTTAAAGAGCATAGTGGAGAAACTCAAACACACTAAGTGTGGAGAAGAGAGGTAGTGGGGGTTCGAACCCACGCCCCAACATATCAATGTTCCTCTTAAATTTAGAAGGAATAATATTCTTTTCATATTTTATTATGAGGTCACTGGACCTATATATATATACATGAGCCAGGGAAAACAGATCCCTGTCATTATGGGATTGATCCTAAATACATAAACCTAATAATAACAAGATACAACTGTTACAGAAGTACAATAAATATAAAACTGTTACAGAAATACAATAAATATAAAACTGCCTAAAATACTAAGGGGAATCACAGTTTTGACACTCCCCCTCAAGCTGGTGAATAGGTGTTTTCCATTCCCAGCTTGGATATAATTCCTTCAAAGTTAATGCAGTTCAGCCCCTTGGTGAGTATGTCTGCAAGTTGATTCTGAGTGGATACATATGGTGTGCAAATCATGCCACTGTCTAGTTTTTCCTTGATAAAGTGTCTGTCAACCTCTATATGTTTAGTTCTATCATGTTGCACCGGGTTGTGGGCTATACTAATTGCAGATTTATTGTCACAATATAACCTCATAGGTTCATTCCACCTTATCTTCAAGTCTTCCAATATAATCTTTAGCCATAGAAGTTCACATATTCCGTGGGCCATTGCTCGAAATTCTGCTTCAGCACTCGATCTAGCTACTACACTTTGTTTTTTGCTCTTCCAAGTTACTAGATTTCCACCAAGGAAGGTGCAGTATCCAGTAGTTGATCTTCCGCTGCAATGAAGGCTGCAACAATGCTTAAAGGTAGCGCAGCAATGAAGGCTGCAACTTAGGGTTTACAGGCACGGAGGGTTGCGCTGCAATGAAGGCTGCAACAATGCTTAAAGGTAGCGCAGCAATGAAGGCTGCAACTTAGGGTTTACAGGCACGGAGGGTTGCGCTGCAATGAAGGCTGCAACAATGCTTAAAGGTAGCGCAGCAATGAAGGCTGCAACTTAGGGTTTACAGGCACGGAGGGTTGCGCTGCAATGAAGGCTGCAACAATGCTTAAAGGTGGCGCAGCAATGAAGGCTGCAACTTAGGGTTTACAGGCACGGAGGGTTGCGCTGCAATGAAGGCTGCAACAATGCTTAAAGGTAGCGCAGCAATGAAGGCTGCAACTTAGGGTTTACAGGCACGGAGGGTTGCGCTGCAATGAAGGCTGCAACAATGCTTAAAGGTAGCGCAGCAATGAAGGCTGCAACTTAGGGTTTACAGGCACGGAGGGTTGCGCTGCAATGAAGGCTGCAACAATGCTTAAAGGTAGCGCAGCAATGAAGGCTGCAACTTAGGGTTTACAGGCACGGAGGGTTGCGCTGCAATGAAGGCTGCAACAATGCTTAAAGGTGGCGCAGCAATGAAGGCTGCAACTTAGGGTTTACAGGCACGGAGGGTTGCGCTGCAATGAAGGCTGCAACAATGCTTAAAGGTAGCGCAGCAATGAAGGCTGCAACTTAGGGTTTACAGGCACGGAGGGTTGCGCTGCAATGAAGGCTGCAACAATGCTTAAAGGTAGCGCAGCAATGAAGGCTGCAACTTAGGGTTTACAGGCACGGAGGGTTGCGCTGCAATGAAGGCTGCAACAATGCTTAAAGGTAGCGCAGCAATGAAGGCTGCAACTTAGGGTTTACAGGCACGGAGGGTTGCGCTGCAATGAAGGCTGCAACAATGCTTAAAGGTGGCGCAGCAATGAAGGCTGCAACTTAGGGTTTACAGGCACGGAGGGTTGCGCTGCAATGAAGGCTGCAACAATGCTTAAAGGTAGCGCAGCAATGAAGGCTGCAACTTAGGGTTTACAGGCACGGAGGGTTGCGCTGCAATGAAGGCTGCAACAATGCTTAAAGGTAGCGCAGCAATGAAGGCTGCAACTTAGGGTTTACAGGCACGGAGGGTTGCGCTGCAATGAAGGCTGCAACAATGCTTAAAGGTAGCGCAGCAATGAAGGCTGCAACTTAGGGTTTACAGGCACGGAGGGTTGCGCTGCAATGAAGGCTGCAACAATGCTTAAAGGTGGCGCAGCAATGAAGGCTGCAACTTAGGGTTTACAGGCACGGAGGGTTGCGCTGCAATGAAGGCTGCAACAATGCTTAAAGGTAGCGCAGCAATGAAGGCTGCAACTTAGGGTTTACAGGCACGGAGGGTTGCGCTGCAATGAAGGCTGCAACAATGCTTAAAGGTAGCGCAGCAATGAAGGCTGCAACTTAGGGTTTACAGGCACGGAGGGTTGCGCTGCAATGAAGGCTGCAACAATGCTTAAAGGTAGCGCAGCAATGAAGGCTGCAACTTAGGGTTTACAGGCACGGAGGGTTGCGCTGCAATGAAGGCTGCAACAATGCTTAAAGGTGGCGCAGCAATGAAGGCTGCAACTTAGGGTTTACAGGCACGGAGGGTTGCGCTGCAATGAAGGCTGCAACAATGCTTAAAGGTAGCGCAGCAATGAAGGCTGCAACTTAGGGTTTACAGGCACGGAGGGTTGCGCTGCAATGAAGGCTGCAACAATGCTTAAAGGTAGCGCAGCAATGAAGGCTGCAACTTAGGGTTTACAGGCACGGAGGGTTGCGCTGCAATGAAGGCTGCAACAATGCTTAAAGGTAGCGCAGCAATGAAGGCTGCAACTTAGGGTTTACAGGCACGGAGGGTTGCGCTGCAATGAAGGCTGCAACAATGCTTAAAGGTGGCGCAGCAATGAAGGCTGCAACTTAGGGTTTACAGGCACGGAGGGTTGCGCTGCAATGAAGGCTGCAACAATGCTTAAAGGTAGCGCAGCAATGAAGGCTGCAACTTAGGGTTTACAGGCACGGAGGGTTGCGCTGCAATGAAGGCTGCAACAATGCTTAAAGGTAGCGCAGCAATGAAGGCTGCAACTTAGGGTTTACAGGCACGGAGGGTTGCGCTGCAATGAAGGCTGCAACAATGCTTAAAGGTAGCGCAGCAATGAAGGCTGCAACTTAGGGTTTACAGGCACGGAGGGTTGCGCTGCAATGAAGGCTGCAACAATGCTTAAAGGTGGCGCAGCAATGAAGGCTGCAACTTAGGGTTTACAGGCACGGAGGGTTGCGCTGCAATGAAGGCTGCAACAATGCTTAAAGGTAGCGCAGCAATGAAGGCTGCAACTTAGGGTTTACAGGCACGGAGGGTTGCGCTGCAATGAAGGCTGCAACAATGCTTAAAGGTAGCGCAGCAATGAAGGCTGCAACTTAGGGTTTACAGGCACGGAGGGTTGCGCTGCAATGAAGGCTGCAACAATGCTTAAAGGTAGCGCAGCAATGAAGGCTGCAACTTAGGGTTTACAGGCACGGAGGGTTGCGCTGCAATGAAGGCTGCAACAATGCTTAAAGGTGGCGCAGCAATGAAGGCTGCAACTTAGGGTTTACAGGCACGGAGGGTTGCGCTGCAATGAAGGCTGCAACAATGCTTAAAGGTAGCGCAGCAATGAAGGCTGCAACTTAGGGTTTACAGGCACGGAGGGTTGCGCTGCAATGAAGGCTGCAACAATGCTTAAAGGTAGCGCAGCAATGAAGGCTGCAACTTAGGGTTTACAGGCACGGAGGGTTGCGCTGCAATGAAGGCTGCAACAATGCTTAAAGGTAGCGCAGCAATGAAGGCTGCAACTTAGGGTTTACAGGCACGGAGGGTTGCGCTGCAATGAAGGCTGCAACAATGCTTAAAGGTGGCGCAGCAATGAAGGCTGCAACTTAGGGTTTACAGGCACGGAGGGTTGCGCTGCAATGAAGGCTGCAACAATGCTTAAAGGTAGCGCAGCAATGAAGGCTGCAACTTAGGGTTTACAGGCACGGAGGGTTGCGCTGCAATGAAGGCTGCAACAATGCTTAAAGGTAGCGCAGCAATGAAGGCTGCAACTTAGGGTTTACAGGCACGGAGGGTTGCGCTGCAATGAAGGCTGCAACAATGCTTAAAGGTAGCGCAGCAATGAAGGCTGCAACTTAGGGTTTACAGGCACGGAGGGTTGCGCTGCAATGAAGGCTGCAACAATGCTTAAAGGTGGCGCAGCAATGAAGGCTGCAACTTAGGGTTTACAGGCACGGAGGGTTGCGCTGCAATGAAGGCTGCAACAATGCTTAAAGGTAGCGCAGCAATGAAGGCTGCAACTTAGGGTTTACAGGCACGGAGGGTTGCGCTGCAATGAAGGCTGCAACAATGCTTAAAGGTAGCGCAGCAATGAAGGCTGCAACTTAGGGTTTACAGGCACGGAGGGTTGCGCTGCAATGAAGGCTGCAACAATGCTTAAAGGTAGCGCAGCAATGAAGGCTGCAACTTAGGGTTTACAGGCACGGAGGGTTGCGCTGCAATGAAGGCTGCAACAATGCTTAAAGGTGGCGCAGCAATGAAGGCTGCAACTTAGGGTTTACAGGCACGGAGGGTTGCGCTGCAATGAAGGCTGCAACAATGCTTAAAGGTAGCGCAGCAATGAAGGCTGCAACTTAGGGTTTACAGGCACGGAGGGTTGCGCTGCAATGAAGGCTGCAACAATGCTTAAAGGTAGCGCAGCAATGAAGGCTGCAACTTAGGGTTTACAGGCACGGAGGGTTGCGCTGCAATGAAGGCTGCAACAATGCTTAAAGGTAGCGCAGCAATGAAGGCTGCAACTTAGGGTTTACAGGCACGGAGGGTTGCGCTGCAATGAAGGCTGCAACAATGCTTAAAGGTGGCGCAGCAATGAAGGCTGCAACTTAGGGTTTACAGGCACGGAGGGTTGCGCTGCAATGAAGGCTGCAACAATGCTTAAAGGTAGCGCAGCAATGAAGGCTGCAACTTAGGGTTTACAGGCACGGAGGGTTGCGCTGCAATGAAGGCTGCAACAATGCTTAAAGGTAGCGCAGCAATGAAGGCTGCAACTTAGGGTTTACAGGCACGGAGGGTTGCGCTGCAATGAAGGCTGCAACAATGCTTAAAGGTAGCGCAGCAATGAAGGCTGCAACTTAGGGTTTACAGGCACGGAGGGTTGCGCTGCAATGAAGGCTGCAACAATGCTTAAAGGTGGCGCAGCAATGAAGGCTGCAACTTAGGGTTTACAGGCACGGAGGGTTGCGCTGCAATGAAGGCTGCAACAATGCTTAAAGGTGGCGCAGCAATGAAGGCTGCAACTTAGGGTTTACAGGCACGGAGGGTTGCGCTGCAATGAAGGCTGCAACAATGCTTAAAGGTGGCGCAGCAATGAAGGCTGCAACTTAGGGTTTACAGGCACGGTCAGAGGCTCCCAAGGATCAGGAGCTCTGATACCATCTTAAATTTAGAAGGAATAATATTCTTTTCATATTTTATTATGAGGTCACTGGACCTATATATATATACATGAGCCAGGGAAAACAGATCCCTGTCATTATGGGATTGATCCTAAATACATAAACCTAATAATAACAAGATACAACTGTTACAGAAGTACAATAAATATAAAACTGTTACAGAAATACAATAAATATAAAACTGCCTAAAATACTAAGGGGAATCACAGTTTTGACAGTTCCCGTAACCTTTTACCACCTGAGCTGCATTTATGGGACCATTAAGTGTCTGTCTAGATTTCTTGTGAGATCTGTGGCCATTAAGTATCTGCTTTTCTCAATTATCAGATAAAAGCCCTGGTGATGATCTTTTTGACAAGCTGGATACAAGTATATTAAATGCTCATCTGAAAGAACTCATGCCCAACCTCACAGCAAAAGTCTTCCGTACATTCAATGCATCGTTCACTTTGGATGATATGGTAAAGCGTGCTTTGATATTAATGCCCAGATATTCAGATTGCATCAAAAAGAGATTATTCTGTTCTTTGCTATGCTTTTATGTATTATTCTCAATTAATTCCTTTGTCATTTGTGTCTGTGTGACGTTAGCCTTTAATGTTGGTTACCCCCTGCCCTCTCGAATTAGATTAGGAGGAGTGCCTCTTTTAAAAGTAATATAAAAGTCATATACTTCCTTTTTTTTCATACAGAAATTTGAACTGATGTTAATTATTTTGGATCTGTGCATGTTCATATTAAAATTTGGGTCCTGCTAATTAGTACTCTAAGGACACCGGTTAAGGAGCATTTAGTACACCCTATTAAACATTTTTAATTACTTTAAATGGCAATTTATGAAATGTTTATCATTTAAGGATAATAAATTATTTTCTTTCATTAAGTATCTGCTACTCCTGATCTAATGCTCTAAAGGGCACTTGTAAACATTTTTCTACACATGATATACAGATTACTTACTTTCAACAAATAAAAAAACTTTTGATTAAATTTGTAATGCACTCCCTAAATGCTTTAATATATTTCATGTAATGTTACATGCCAAACATGTATTGTTTGCAAATTTAGATAAATATTTATTATGATGTTTTCAATAAAAATTGTCTTGATATTTCATGTAATGTTACATGTAGTGTATATATATTTAAAAATGTTTTCAATATATTTCATGTAATGTTACATGTAGTGTATATATATACAGATTACTTATTATGATGTTTTCAATTGCTTTTAGAACAAACCCTTGATTTGGTACTCCAAAGATTTTTGCAATCGAAGTAGCCCTTCAAAGATTTAAGTGTCACTATATTGGTCCTGCAATGATTTTTTCACCATGTTACCACCTCAAATAAAACATTGTCAGAGAATTCACTTTTTTGTGTCACCACTTTAGTTCTCTGTATGCATCTTTTTCTTATGACAGTTTTATATCTTTGATTTGAGGGATTAATTTGACAAACAATTTTTTTTGGGAGGACAAATAAAGTAAATCTTTTAGTTTAAAATAGATTAATTTTGTTGGAATAAAAAATTGGAGGACTTGTGGCAATATCTCAATCTTTAGAAGTTCAAATTAAAGGCTCATTCTTGAATCTATTCTGACAAGTAATTATAGAACTTGTATATTTAATTTTCCTTGAATTATGTGACAACAGTTGAATAAAGAAACTAAAGATGGAGATGTCGCAGAAAAAGTTGTTGTCTATCAGCATGCAAATAAACAGGTAGATTTCACAAAAATACCTTTTTGATTCCTTTATATGCACAGATTTGTGTCTTTTACTGGTTTGCTAAGTTGCATTGGAAGTTCTTTTCCATAACAGGTTGCAATAATTTGTAATCATCAACGTAGTGTTTCAAAATCTCACAGTGCACAAATGTCAAAGTTGACTGAAAAGATCGATGAACTTCAGGTAATAATACTACTTCAAATTTGGAAACATGGGTGTCGATGAATTTCTTGTCACTGGCTCGTTTTGCTTGAAATTATAGAGGGAATGTAATTATGTAAACATGTACTTGGAGCTGACTTTATAAATGTATAGGCTGTTATGAAGGAGCTGAAAACAGATTTGGATAGAGCAAGGAAAGGAAAGCCGCCTCTAAAGAGTTCGAATGGAAAGAGCAAACATAACTTGAATCCTGAAGCGTAATATACAGCTTCCTTAGCATCTTTATACACTATGATTGTTAAGTGTAAGGTGTGATTGTGATTTTCGTAACGTACAGGTTAGAGAAAAAGATAGCTCAAACCAACGCAAAAATTGAAAAAATGGAGCGTGATATGAAGACAAAAGAAGATTTAAAAACTGTGGCACTTGGCACCTCCAAGATAAACTACCTAGACCCGAGGATAACAGTTGCCTGGTGCAAGCGGCACGAGGTTCCTATTGAAAAGGTCTGGACTTCTTCACTAGTTATGATTACAGTTGAATCTAGTATTTCTTCTCTTAATCAAATTTGAACAATAATGGGCATGAAGTATATTTATTTTTCTCCAATTTATGGAAAACAAATAACAGTTTGAGCTTCTATTGTTTTTATGATCTTGCTTATTGGTAGGAAGCTATGCTGCTTCCAACCAGAATCAGACTAGTTATCTAGTAATCTAAATAGGCTTTAATATGTTTTTGATTTATGTTATTTCCCATTTTTTCGTTTAGTCCTTGAAATTTTGTTTTTGTTTGAAACTAATCCATGAAATCTTTTTATTTTGTTTTGGCGGGGCGAAGACCAAAAAAAAAGATAATAGATGGGCCACTTCTAAATAAAAACATATTTAAGCAATTCAAAATATTTTTGCAAAATCCAACATCGTGTAGTACAAGTAGTTAATTCTTGAGTCCTTTAACCATTTGATCGAGGGTTTGATCCCTGGCTTGTGTGTTTGAAAAACATTTGGTGACGTCAACCCCTTATATTTGATTTTGATTGGCTTATGACTAACATACTTTTGTTGCTTGGGGCTTGATATGCTCAGATTTTCAGTAAAACACTACTGGAAAAATTTGCTTGGGCAATGGATGTAGATCCTGACTTCAGATTCTGAGATCTATAAGATGGAGGCATACACAAATACAATTATGTGGGGGAAAAACATTTTTTTTACTCTTTCCTTTTACATGAAATATTTTTTATTTCTTTCTTGTATTATTAAGTCCTGCGGAAATTTATGTTGCAAATTATTCATCTAATCTAATTTGGGGTGAGTTGTCCCTGTCCCCTTTCTTCATGGACTGTAAACCATTCATATTTATTGTCAAATGTTAAATGTGGAAATGAAGCAAAGTTTTGTAGTTTCTTTCTTGTTTGTTGTTATTGTCATTGATATTTGTGATTGTTTACCTCAAATGTGGATTTGGATGTACATGCTACTCATTTTCAGTGCTTTTAAAATTGGAATTTAATTCCTTTAATAGCATGTTTTGTAACATGTGAGAATACCTCCCACCTCATGGTAAATGAACTCTCTAAAGAATAGCAATCAATTATGTTACAATTGAGTCCATTATAGGATGGCCTTAAATAAGAGTTAAGCTCCCAAAAAAACACCATAAGTGGAAATTCTGGTAGTTTTTCTTTTCTTCATATTGTGATAAACATTGGATTCGGAGGTGTATGAGGTTGCTCACCTAAAATTTATTTTGAAGTTTCATTCAAGTCTATTACAAAAAGCATACTCTAGTTTTGTCACTTACAAACAAAGTCTCAGAAATTCCATTCTCCTATGACAACGTTTCTAAATTCTCAGTTACTTACAAGTCTTGATTTCTACAATTTTTCTCATTTATCATAATATAATCTCTTCCAACCTTACTAGCACATAAATTTAAACTCAAGCTCATTTGTGGAAAACATATAACTATGTTGCTATAGTCCTTCCACCCATGTCCCTCTCCTGCTCCTTCAGAAGCATCAAAAAGTACTGAAGACATAATTCTCGTAGTAGCAAAAATGGAATAAATTTATATTTCATTCCATTCCGCTCCATTCATTTTAAAATATTTGAACACAACAGCCAGGTTCAAAGACACTATATTTATTACATGGCATCAGAGATTAATTTGTCCCTCACAATTTGTAGAGTAGCACATATTGTATCAAAGCTAATGATGTTAGTGCCCCCCGTTTTCGCTTTTATGGACATATAGTTGTTTAGAGGCTAATTTGTCTCGATTTATTTTCCTAGCAATTAAAAGTTAAATTCTTTTAAAATAAAATAAAAAGTTGAATGTTTTGTTTTCCTAAAACTAAATTAAAATTCATAATTTTTGGTAGAGACGAGAATGAAACGTCACTCTAAAATTTATCAACTGCAACAATATCTTTTAATTTCTAAATTTTATTATTAAATAAATTTTTAGAGAACTACAAATAATATATAATTGTATTGAGGTGCCTACATAGTTCAGATATCTTGACAATTATGTGATACTGTTATACTCTAATTATTTGTGTTAAAATGCAACAATATGAGTACTTGTTCATCCAACGAATAATTAATTTATTCTATCCAAAAACCTTTTCCCAATATAGGTCAATAATATACAGTAATAATTCAAACCACTCATTCACACACTATATGTAGCTTATTAGAATATAAAAGTCAATTGACCTGACATTTTTCTATCTATAAATCCAAGTAGTTAAAAAAAATAAAATTCATCCAAACTCTTCATATTCTATTATTTGCTTATTAGGACATTCCGGGACATGGGAATGAAGCTTCCTCTCAAGTTCATCGAGTGTTCTTTGAATAGTCCTTTCCACATCACTACCTGCAATCTTTCAACAAACTAACACATTATTAGCATACATAAATCTTCATGCTGTTCACTATTAGAAATTCTTCATTTAATGAGTGATTTAGAGACTAAAAATACGTATATCAATGTTTATACCTTGAAATTAAGGCAAAGACGGATACATGTGTACTAAATTAAGGACAGCTGTCCCCACTACATATTTTTTGTTTGCAAGTGTTTGAATAACTTTATTGTAGTTATCACTCAAATATAGGTGTTGCCGCCATTAAATTAGTGATCTTTTAAAAATATTGGAATATTATTGTATACTATTACCTCTACTCTTATATGTAAGATTTATTTCTAAAAGTTTGTGTCTCTTCTTATAAAATTCTTTTTAAATTACTTGTAAAAGTTTTGTGTTCCTTTGCATAAGAATTCCTTTAAATTATAAAATATATTAATAACGTTTTCAGAAAAATATCCTTAATTAAATGAAGAAAATAAAAAATTTACATTTCTTTTTCTTAATAATTGAAATATAATATAATATTTTAAAAAAAATATATATTAATGACAAATATATATTAATGACAAATATATAATAAAAAATATATATTAATGACAAATTTAATATAATATTTTAAAAAAAAATATCGTGTAATGACCAAGAAAGTCTTACATACATGACAAAGGTAGTATTTGTTTAATGGGGTATTTATTTTCGAATTTAGATTGAATTTTGTTGGAGGATATTACAATGATTTAAGAAATTTCTCTACAAAGAATTATGTGAAATGTCCACCAACATAAGAAATGAATTATTGAATGATTGTTTTTTTTTTCAATTTTAGGTATATATAATAGTATAGATTTTGTAATTTCTTAATTTTTGCAGACAAATAATAGTGTCATCATTTTATCACTTATAAATCAATATATTTTTATATAAAAATTTATAGTATATAATCTTGCCTATTGTTCAAACCCTAGATGTGTCTTTGATCCAACTACATTTGACCATGATTTTTTGTAATATCAAAATTTGCAATATAACCAACCACTATTTAAAGCACAAAAATACCTCATTTTCTAGCTCTAAGGCTGCAAACAATTCCTTCTTTGAAAAATTGGACTTGATGCTTCTAGTATCCACACCATGACCTTTCAAGCATTTGAGTGTCTCAACTATAGAATCAATTCCAGATGTAGGATTTGGCACTCTCAAATACTTAAATTTTCTTCCATCAACAACATTTGATTCAAGCTCAAAGTTTTTCCTCTCCAATTCCTCTTGGCATCTTTGTAGCCTTTGAATTTCCTTAGCTGCTGTTTGCACTACCGAATTATTATCTGTCTGCCACAAGAAAAAAAAAAGAAATTTCCAATATTAGAATTAAAAACTAAAAATTGGTTTATTTTAAATTCTAGTCTTATATATCATAGTAGTTCTAAATTGCGGTATGTAACTACAATTTTAACCGTAACATTAAGAATTTTCGTAACATCATTGAAACAACAATTTTTCCTCTCGTGGAAACGCAATTGCCATGGTTTTAAATTACAAACCACAACCATAAATGTGACGCAATTTAGAATTATGGTAATCCAATTTAAAATAATGCTTAGTATATATATATATATATATATATATA
>NC_021163.2:51123426-51136128 GCF_000331145.2 Cicer arietinum | reverse complement strand
TATAACAAATAATAAAAAACACACACACACACACACACACACACATATATATATATATATATATATATATATATATATATATATATATATAATATATGAATGTTTCTATATATACTTTGGTTCCATGAGGTAACACTGAATGTAAATTCAAACAACACTGTCTCTGTCTTTGTCTCCTCATTCTTTCACTAATCATGTGTTTATAACCACGTTCTCTTTCACATTCCACCGCTTTATTTCTCTCTAAAGCCACTTTTTTTCTCAAAAATGCAACCATTCGCTTGTTCATGGAATTTGAATTAGACCCTTTTAAAGAACTCTCTTCACCAAAACTAATTATGGGTTGGTCTCTATATTGAACAAAAGCACTTGGATTTTGTGTAGAATAAGGTTGTTGTTGTGCATGAACAAAATTACTTTGATTTGTAGATGAAAGAGGTTCATCAAAGAAAACTTCACCTAGAAGTTTTTCAGGAAAAAAGTGATTCATAATGTGTTTTGCTTATTAATTTAGTTTAAGTGTAAGTGACAAGTGTGTTTCTAAGAGTTTGATTTATATATGTTAAGGAAATGGTGTGCTATAAAATGAAAACGTGGTCAAATTAAATTTTGTTGACCATTCGTGGGTCAAAGTTTATTCATACTACTAAACTCTTATTTAAACTAAAGTGTCTTGTTTTTTTATTCTTGCCTCCAATCAAGAATTCACCCAAGATGGACCCACCCAGCATCCATATTTGAGAAACTAGTCAATTCTCCCTCAAATTGAGTGCTTTTACAATACAATTGAATCCAGGATTATTGTTTAGATTAAGGTTGTCAAACTCTAGATCCTACTTAAGATCTTTGGAATATAGAAATACCGTTGATCGTAGGATCGTAATACGTATCTTAAGATATCAAAAAATAGACAAAATTATACCATAAAATTATGAAAATAATTTTCAGACAAAAGTTAGAGACGAGAAAAATTTATAGAAGAAATAGAAGAAGGGAATCTGAAATTGAATCATTTAATTTAAGTATTAGAAATTGAAAAAGAGACTTAAAACCAATATTTGGAAAACGAGCAGAACAGAATACGAAGGTTCCTATGAGGAATATGAAAGAGCATAATACGAGCAGAACAAAATACGAGCAGAGAAGAGCACTGGCTCATGCGCATGTTGCTGGCTGCTGCTGCCTTCAAAACCTCATGCGCGTGCCTTTTCTCTATGGGAAACAAGTAGAATACGAAGAAGAATAGGTGCAAAACCGGACCAGAGCATGGGTTTTACAACCGGATTGTCGGAGCTTCGCGAATAGGCGCTTCTTCTGCGCGACGAGGCGCGCCACTCCCACGCTTCCACGTGCTTCATCTGCGCGCTCACAAAGTCATACAATGTTTTTTCCTTCGTTCTAACACTATTCACGCTAAAAAATGCGTAAAATCTTAGGATGTTACACTTTAGAGCTCGTTCTTAACAACCTTGGTTTATACCACGAAGTAAGATTCAATTCGGTAAAAATCAGCTGATATTTGTTGAATTTAAATAAAAAATGACATAAAAAGTATTTTTAATTAATAAATGAGAGGCAAAATAGATAATAAGATGGGATAAGTATAAATAATCATAAGACAAAATATGATAATCTGATTAACTGATTAAGACAAAACAGACATTTGTAGCCATTATTTCCAACAAGCCACAAAAGGCTAGACAACATCTGCTGACACAAACAACATGAACAAACCAAAAACAAGAAACACACAAATTATAAGAAGAAACATAAAAGTTGAAAACAGATTGAATGATCCAAAACTGATCAAGACCTTTTCTCAATCTGAACAGTACCACTGTGGTCAGGAGCATCAAGGTTGTGATGATCAGCATGACCATGACAACACTTATAACTAACCGAAGCAATCTCCATGTAACGACCACACTGATCAGGACAGTAAATAGGACCACAAGTATCAGCAGGGTAATTTTCCAACTGCAGTACAGCACAATCATCATCAGGAAATTCTCCACCCCTACGATCATAATACTCCTTAAATGCAACATCAAACCCTGCTTTCTCCAGCACTTTCTCTTTCCATATCTCGAAATCGACCGCAGTGGCCAGCATTCGGTCACCACGGCCAAGTAATTTTACGTTGGGTCCTTTACTCATAAGGACCCAACTATGTTTCAGACGTATCAAACTCTCTATTTCGTAGATTGTTTGTTCATTGTGTGTCTTTTCATTCATGATTGTTGGATCTTTGTGTGTCTTTTGATTCATGATTGATAATAAGTTCCCTATTCCTCTCCAGAAACTTGGAACGATCGTTGAGTCTTCTTTTGCCAAGGGGTAATGCTCTATTACTGCTTCTGCTTTTTTTATAATTTCGTGCCTTCTTATTTTTTCTACTGCTATTGAGAACTCCTGCATAAACTTTGGGTCTGTTCCTCCATATATGAATATGAACGTGTCCTTTTTAATCTGTATTAGATATAATAAATGTTACTTATTAGTTACACTAAAATGATATTTAAAGAAGAAAAAAGAGAGTAGAATTTAGTACTTACAATGTCTTGAAGCCTTGGATAAACTTTCCTGATTTCAGACCAAAACCAATTCCACTTTTGAGTAAGGGACTCATCATCAGTAGGTCTAAAAGGGAAAGCATCTATACCCCAAACAAAAATCATGTGCATTGCATTGGGGTTGACAATGCTACCATTGAGGTTGACAGTGCTACCATCACTACCTTGAGGGTTCAAAACAGGAAGAATAGGCTTGTTCTTGTAGTTCAAGAATTCTCTTATCAATCTTATTCCAGCTAAGGGTTTAAAGTACTCAACCACATACCATGGCATATCCAACTTCAAATTATCAAACTCTGCTTTGTGAAGAAGTGTCCATTCATCCACAATTGGAATCCACAAAATCTTGAAATCTTCTTTTCTATATCCTTTTACTTCTAGTGGATCTTCTTGTAATCCAATGTAGATGGAGTTTAGAAGCCTGATTTCATCTCTTATGTTGTCTAGGCCTGAAATGAATAGTAACACATATTTTCTCCTTAATACATTTATGCTCACCTGTTTGAATCCAAATAACAATGGAATATTAGAGATGTAAAATAATATATAATAGTTTGTTTTTGTAGTAAGTATTATTGGTTTTGAGATATCTAACCATTTGTCTATTTAAACCATCATACACTGAGTGATCTTGATTTTCATTGTGGAAGATCAATGCCTTTATAACCTCAACAATTTGAGTTGGAGTTTGAAACACCCTCAAACGCTTCCAATAATCTTCTAGCTCACCTGCAATACATACATCATTTTATTCATACTTCAAAATTTCTACAATTCACTATTTGCACCCCACCAAATCAATCAATTATAATTACTTATTTTCTGTCTGCTACTTGTCAGACGAGCCTTTAATTTGCTCACAATGGAGGCAAGCTTCGCTTCAAAACTTGATATTGCCTCCCTTTCTTCCCTGAAAATAAAAGTCATTGCATAGTATTTTCAACATTAATTTTAATTCAAAACAATTTTGAGAGTGTAGAAAATTATTATTAATTAAATTGACATTAATGATTATTTATTTATGTTTTATTAACTGTTATAAAATAAAGAGAATGAAATAATAAATAATTAAAGACATTTTAGAAAAAAAGCTAACTACCAATTTATTACTCCCTCTATTTTTAATAAGACTCTAACATATTTTATGCATGTTAAGAAAAATGATAGTAATAATAAATATGTTAAAGAAATCAATATTGTGAAAAAGTCTTATATTAAATAATAAAGAAAAAGTGAAAATGAATCTTATAATTAAATGTAAAAGGAGTATCGATGTTTTGATACATGTACTGATAGTTGTTTTGTCTATTAGAGAAATATTATGTAAACACATAGATAACCTTAAAACTACAACCGAAAATGAAAGACAAGAATGAAAAATGAAAGACAAGAATTAAGAAAACTTACGAATCACCGACAAGAAGATCCATATGATTAGAACAAATAACAGCAGTAATAATAGCCCAATAAACAGCAACAGGAATCTCTTTCATTGCTAAATACAAATCAGGAACATCTTTAGTTTCATACCCTTTTGTTGAAAGTTTCTCCAATTCAGTAATACACTCAACAGCAAACAAAAGATTCTTAACCAAACTGTTGTAATCAGCAATTGCTTGTCTATTTTTCTCAATACTTTGAACTTTATTCATTTGTGCTAATGATCTTCCAAGTTGGTCACCACTTGGTGTTTGAACTAAATGCCAGAAATGACCGTATTCTAATGAAAATGCAGCTAGTGCAACTATTGCTTTTCCATCCCATGTATAGGATTTTAGCTGTTCTAGTATTGACATTGTTGTAATGTGTGCATGGTGCTCGCCCCGAACCGTGCTAAACATCTACAACCACATAAAAAAATTAGACCAGATAAAATTATTATTAATTACAGTGACACTAATAGACTTACGTTGTTTTAAATTATAATATTTTATTACTAAATTGACGACTCGTGAACATAATTAATTATTAAATATTTACATAAAAGTAATGTTTTGAAAAAATACAAAACTTCACTGTGATCAAATGCCATATATAAAATATATAACCTGAGAAGAAATTTGCTTGAGTCTACGGAAAGGAGGCTCAAAACCAGATATGGGAGCCTTGTCTTCTATAAAACCAATTGGAGTCCCAGTCTAAAAAAAATACAATACTTTGTTCATTAATTCATAATTTTATATATAAACATTTTTCGAAGCGAAATGAAAAATGTTAAAAATATACACACCTTAATGGTAACACTATCTGCGATGGCAGTAGAACGCTTGATAATGTTTGAAGTGAGATTGAAAAGCGACTCCACATCGTACCTTTCGCCGGTGTGGACATGAGTTATGTAAACTGTATCAAGGATTTTTTCATCACTCCACGCCAATGGGTTCGATAATGGTTTCACAGATTTTGCTAGCAGATAATTTGAAACATTACTAGCGACTGAAGCTGACATGTTAATTAGAACAAGAAAATAATAATATGTGTTTGGTTCTTTATATGGTTTTGATGCAAATGATGATGTCTTGTTCTTTGGTTGTTTGGCCTATTTATAAGATTGAGAATGAATAACAGTTTACAATATGTAGCTTGTAGAACAAGTTTTGAGAAGGTATATTGTTGAAAAAGGGTAACAAATATTTGGTACATTAAGCTGATACAGACAGAATTTAGAAAAGGAGAATATTAAATTTGTCTCTTATTTCTTTAGTAGATGTTAGAGATGCTAAATTTGTTACAGATGTTAATTTGGTGAATAATTTTATTTTTTAGTCTTTAATTTCTTTTTTTTAATCGACGAACTATTTAACAATTCTTGAGTTTTAAGAAATATAATTTTATTGTGTAAAAAAACACCATTTTATAAAAATTAAGCACCCTTTCTATATATGTTTTTTTAATATATATTAAATTAAAAATTTATTAAAAAAAAAAAGAAAAAAACGAAAAAAAGTTATTCAAATCATGTTGAGCAAAGATTATATACTATAACGTCTTTCTATATATATATTATCTTAGAAATCACCTCCATAAAAGGTTATGCACTAGAATTAGAATGATTTATTGGCTTCATGTCATTTCTACAATTTATTTCGCTAACATCTCTATTTTATAAAAAAAATTATTTCGCTAACATCTCAACATATTTTGTTACTACAATTTTCAATATGAGAAAAAGTATTTTTTTATTAAATAATAATTTATTTTACTATTGAGTCAAAGAATAGATGATTTTTCAACCAAACCAAATAAATATTCATGTTAAAGAAACTCTGTCGACCAACTTTAATTATGTGACTGTTCTAACCTCGTATGTTCATGATTCATGTGAGATGAATAGGGATAGTATTGGCATTTTAAAATCTTGATTAAAAATACATAATGTCTTGTTTTAACCTCACAGCTTTTTCTTTTGCTAAAGATAGGGATTCTGCTATCAAAATCTTGAAGGAAGGAATAAATGTTTATTACTAAAGGTTAAAAAGAAGTGGAATATATTTTATGATCGCCATAACAAGCAATGGATAGATACACATTGATATGTGGGCCATTTCAACATGAAATTGGTAACTTTTTTATTTTTGAAAAATAAAATTAGAAAGCTGCACGTAACTTAACTTGGTTAAAAATGAATAATGTCTTGCATCTCATACAGCCACTGAACTGTGTTTAAAAATCATGTTTTGACACTAAAAAAAAAAGTTAAATAGAACAATTTTTTTTATTAAAAAATTTCATTCTTTAAAATTTAAAGTTGTTAAAATTGAAAAATGAGAAATATGTGAATATACTTACAACATATATTTAGGTTGACAATATAAAACTGCAAAATTAAAGTGAGTGACAAAATCAAAATGTTTGGAATATCCATGCCATTAGATTTGTAAATTTCACAACGTCAATGTCATTATTTGAATTTGTAATGAATCAATGTAGATTTAACAATCTGATCCAACGAACATTGCACAATGGAAGAAATTAAACATTACCGCACCAAGACGAAGAACTCTAAAAAAACACGAAAAGAAAATAAATCTATATGTAGAATTCATTTATTTAAATAAAAAAGATAAAACAATATAAGCCAATTTGACCCAATCCTCTTTGTTATTGTTCGCGTTTTTATCAAGATTGGCTTGTCCATTATGGACTACGCGGAACAACGGCTCGCCTCGACCCAATTTCTTCCAATATTTTTTATTTTAATTAATAAAAATTAAAACAAAATTAACAAACAAAAACACCCTCATTCACTTACCACATTAGAGACAATAAAATAAAATTATAACACATATCACCATGGATAACGTGGTTGTGTTCAATCTTCAGAGCATGAGGGTGGAGTCAAAATCAATATCGGTCTAGGTCGGTAGTCATAAACGAAACTTAACTGGTGAAGATGTTGAATTGACGGTTCTAGTCTTAGTTGGCGGCAGAAGCACCCAATATTGCTATGTTGTTCTTGGCTTTTAGTATAATACATTTTCTTTGTGATGTTTAAGTTTTTGCACACATATTAAGAAATACAATAATTAAAAGAAAAGATAAATCATTTCATCAAACTATTCATCTTAACTATTGATGTGTTTTTCACTATTATCATACAAAGTATAATAATATTTTGAAAGTTGTGTATAGTAATCATTGAAGGATAATATAGGAAAAATAATTAAAGTTGTATTGAAAATTGTGAATGACATTCATTTTGAGAGATTTTTTTTAAAGTGACACACATTGTGAGACGAAGGAAATATCTTTTTTTTAGTTATAGTGGGTCATCCTGTAGCCCGTTGGTATGGCCTAGTCTGACTTCATTTTTTTAATGTTGGGAAAATGAGAGGATTCTACCATGCACCCCACAACTGTGCCTACCACCCCCCAAGACACATGAAAAGACAATTTTACCTTTTTAACAATTTATAATAAGTTTCAAAATTGATAGTTTCGAAAGTTTTAAATTTTCGAAATAAGGATTATATTTTGAAAATTTGAAAAGTTTACAAATCTGGAAAGTTTCGAAAGTTTCCAAATCATGAAAGTTTCTAAATCTGGAAATCTTTGAAAGTTTCAAAATTTTCCTATTTATAAAGTTTTGAATTGTTCAAAAGTTTCGAAAATTCTGGAATTTTCTATCTCGGAAGTTTCAAATTGTTCGAAAGTTTCAAAAATAATGGAGATTGCCATTTCAAATATTATGGAAATTATATGTTTTGTAACTTTGAAATTTTCGAGTGCCACTTACTTTTGATTTCGAGGATTAAGGTAATTTTCCTAAAGTTTTTGAAAGAAGGGGTGAAAAAATGAGAATTTAAAAAAGTTGAGGTTTTCATAGATGGTTAAAAGGGCAAAATTGTATTTTCATGTTGATTGAAGGGGTGGCGGGTTTAGGTGTGGGGTGCAAGGTAGAATCATCGGTAAATGGTCCAGGGCAAAAAGACTCGTTCATTTTTTGGCATCATTTTTAAGACTCAACGTTTACTAATATATGGGTCAAAAGGTTTGACCCATTTGTTCCGGTCCATTTTGATAGCTCTAGGAGTCTAAATCTCAAACTTAATATATTGCTTGTCCTCAAACAACAATTAATTTCAGATTTGGTACAGTTAAAAGCAAACTTAAACTCAATTTCTTAAATCAAATCAAACTTAATTCTCAAATTTCAGCTACTACAAAATATTCATCATGCTCTATGGTTGCTTACGAAAAACAACACAATTTGTACACTTTAGCATTCATTCATCAAGTTCAAGTCTCTCGTCACACAATCTCACCAAAATTTCTCTCAAGTGTTTAGAAAGGGTTATGAATTTATCACTCAAATCCTAGAACATGCATCACGCTACCATAAGCTTAAAAAAAATTCTAGTTAGCAATCACAATGCAACAAACACATACACTTTTGGAGGACTTTCGGGTTATAATGGGGCTTAGGTAAGTGTAAGACATTTTGGGATAGTAGGCTTTACTACTTGGAGTTAGGCATACATTTTCAAATTATTCTACCACTTTTTATTTTTCTTCACCTTTTCATTGTGGAGATTCTTAAACATTCATAAAAGAACCAAGAAGATTTTATTTATCAAAGTATACAAACTGATTTAGGGCTGACGAGGAACTTGTGGACCAAAAGAGATATCTCAAAGACTCTTGCAAATTGAAGTGTGTGAAACCATTACTTGAATATAAGGTGTGATTTCTTGAATTGTATAATTATTAGCTGGATCTTTTGAAGTTGAGCTTTATTCTTAATGTAGTCAGGTTTTTTATTTTTTTTATTTTCTAATTTTTATTTTTGATTATGGATAATATATTATATATTTTGTTCAACTTAAAACACAACAAACATAGTTGGAGAAAGATAAGGAATTGGGTTCTCCATAGTCTTCTTGACATCATCTATTAGTGGTTAATGCATCCTTAGACTTTCGATGGAGAAAAATAAGGCATAACAATAGCAATGATTAGTAATCGACAATGGGATTCTTTGTTTACTAAATATTGGGTTGCTCAAGGAAAAAAAATATCAGAGAGGACGGGGAGTGCACAGGATGAGAAGTTAAGGGAGAACTGACATGCTTGGCTCAAGCAATATTTGTTGCTTTATAATGTGAAAATATGTGTTTTCATTATAGTTGTATTAATTGAAAAGAAAATAAATATGCAAAGTAATAGATTTACTGAAGTCATAATGATTTTCTCTATATGGTTCTCTCTTATTGTATCTTATTTTATCTCTCAGAAAATACACTGAAATCACAATGATTTTCCCACTTTAAAGGATCCATTTTAGTGGTATGAGAAATCAATATTGATCCTAACTTGGTCTTACTAAGTTTCCATTGTCTGTCTAAATAACATTAATAATATGACATGCATATTGAAGTAATATATATGGGAAAGTAAGTAGCGATTTATGTGTACTCATTTGGAAGCTTATGTTTTAGAGAAACTTAATTTTTTAAACATTGATACTATGTTGTATCATCAATCATGCATAGTCATATATCACAATTTAAAGAATATGTACTAACCATTATTAGGCTATGTTTGTACTTCCAAATATTTAATATTATGAACGTAGGTAGTATTAAACCTTCTTTGCTAACTTTGACTTCTGATGTTGCTCTAATGTATTTACAAGAAGATTATTGGAAGGAAAATACAAGATAGGAAGGAAGAGATAAGAATTGATAGAGAGATTGATGTTGGTGATTGGTGTTTGTTGTTTGGTTATGAATTTGATTACTCAGATTGGTCTATTGGGTGGTTGGAACCTCTTTGGTTCTGATTTTGATGATAATGATGTTGATGAGTCTGGTGGTTATAGTTTTGCTGTTTTGGTTCCTTGTTATTCACTTGGATGGAAAGAGATTAAAGACTCAAATAATGTGCTTTTGAGTGCCATTCAGAATCTCCCTAATAGATTGTCTTCTAGTAAGATTTTTCTTTATTGAATATTTTAGTTTTGGTCTTCTTATTGATTGGTTTTGTTCTGTTGAAGAAGTGTGTATAATAATTTCATAGCTGTTATTGGAATTGTGTGATTTTCTGTTATGTTAATTGGTGGTGTTTGGAAATTATTAGTAATTCAAAAGTACAAAGGTTTTGAGGCTTCCTTTTTAATATATGAATTTTAAAGTGTTGCTTGAATGATAGAAGACATGTTATGCACTAAAATAAGTTCATAATTTGACTTATGGTTCTCAATTCCACATTATATAACCAACAGGTAAATGAGCTTAAATTTAATAATTGAATTAATTTAACTAGAGGAATTGATTCCAAGCTTGACAATGACATATATGTCAATATCATTACAGACTCACTTTTGTTCCTCTCAAACAACAAAAAACCTTGTTACGACATATATACCTTACTTTGGGACCATTGAAGAGATTTGGGATGTCGATTTCATTAAATTTAAAGCGCATGTTTTTAAATGCAAGTGGATTGACATCAATAGTGGTGTTAAAATTTATGAATTTGGTTTTACATTGGTGGACCTTGAAAAGGTAGCGTATAACTATATGGAAGGCGTTTGTTCATAAACGAAGAAATCATTCCTTTGTGGTTAGCTAGATTGACAAAAAGGAGTTATTATCTGAATTGTTAATTATTTTAATTGTGATGTGCTATTAAAGTAATAAATAATTTATAATTGAAGGGTAATTTGTGTCTAATATTCTTATTTTGAATTTTCTCATATTTGATTGAATCTCTGCAATTGACTTTTTCCTTTTTCCTTGTTCTCTTTATTACCAGACACTTGTTTGGTTCTTTTATCGGTTATTTATCTGTTGATTGAACTTGCTAGATGCCTAGATCAACACTAATTTGATCAAGTTCAGGTGATGCAGTACCTCTGAATCTGTCATATTCTCATAGCTAAAGCATTTTGTATTAAGTCATTATTATTCAATAATTTGAGTTAAATTGTCTATTGTTTGTTTTTATTTTTTGAGTTATTATGATAATTTTTTATTATTCACTATGTTTTTTAAATGTTAATTATTGGTTTGAGTTTTGAATATGTGTTTCATTCAACTTTGTGATGGTTTATTGGGCGTTAATGTGTTAAATTGTTGTGCTGATTCGTGCTTGCAGCAGACAATGAAATCTTTGGTCAGGGACGGTGAATAATGGTAATCATTCAAGTGATTTGTTTATGTGTTCATGTTTAGTATAATGTATTGTCAACATAGTTGATGTCATCATGTGACTCTTTGGGTCGGGGAATGTTCAATTTGATTATGTCTATAATTACATTAATGTTCTGGTTCTACTTATTTTTGTGACAATGCTACAATGCAATTGACATTTAGTTGATTTATTAATTGCTATAATGAAGGAAGTAAGAAATTTAGTTAAATTTTGAATATGACTTGTTAGATTAGTTCAAATTTAATCGATGTAATAAATCAATTTCGAATTTTGACTTGTTACATTTGTCATTTTAGCCAATTTTATAATTAACTATTTATTACAACGCTTGATGTTAGATCGAACAAATAACCGATCTAACATGTACATAGGAATCGATGTAACAAGGTTTAATTGCACTAGTGGTGGCATTATTGACTAATCTTCCATGTAAAAAAAGAAGGGCGATAATAAGAAAGTGTTGTTTGGAAATGTTCTGATTAGGAAATACTTGATACTTAAGTTGTCCTTTATGACTCACCCCTATTTTATAGAAAGCTACCTGATGCATGATTGCAATATGTATCTAACTACGATGTCAAGTTATGTGGTGAAGTTTGACATAGATAAATTTGATTGAATAATCAATTTTTCTTATGGAAAATTTAAGTCAATGATATGTTGATAAAATCATTTACATAGAGATCTGGTTAATTTTTATTTTATTAAGTGATCTAATATGTACTTTTAAGTGTACTAATCATAAGACAAGTTTCTAATAATACTTAGATAAGCATTGAAAAATACTTGTAGACAAGCATGCTCATCATCCAAAAAAATGGTAGTGTTCATCATCAGTCTCATTAACTGAAGATTAAAGGGTGTTTATTATAACAAATTGACAAAATAAATATTTCATTTAATATGCAAAAGGAATAACAAAGAGAGGATTTTTTTACTGTAATATCCTCTTTTTTAAATTTCTCAACCAAAATACCCTACTTTTAAAACTGTATACCAAAATGTCCTACTTTTTGGGCACAGTAAGGTATCATTTCTTGGGGGTGCGACCTGCTGACTGAATGATTTGGATTTTTCACCCAGTAGGAGGCCGCTGGCCGGGGATGTGACCTCCCAAAGGGGTTTTAATTTTTTTTTTCTTCCGTTTTAGTGTTAATTAATAATACATTAATTAAATAATAAATAATAAATAATAAATAATTAAATTAATTAAATTAATTAATAACTATATTAAATTAATAAATAATAATATATTAATAAATAATTAAAATTAAAAACAGTAAATTATATTATAAATTTAATTATTTAATAATGTATTATTTAATACAATTATTATTATTATTATTATTAATTATTAGTTATTATTTAATTAAAGTATTATTAATTAACTCTAAAAAAAATGAAAACCCCTTTGGGAGGTCGCATTCCCGGTCAGCGACCTCCTACTGGATGAAAAATCCAAATCGTTCAGCAG
>NC_021163.2:51089802-51123241 GCF_000331145.2 Cicer arietinum | reverse complement strand
CAGGTCGTACCCCCAGAAAACAATAAATTATTGTGTAAGAAAAGTAGAGCATTTTGGTATACAATTTTAAAAGTAGGGTATTTTGGTTACAAAAAATTAAAAAAGAGGATATTACACTAAAAAATCCACAAAGAGACAAACTGACATTAGTTACGTGTGAAAAGAAAAAATATACTTTGTACAAATCTGATTTTGTTTCCCAGTCATCCTTATGCATCAAGATAAAGAACATTTAATGATGAGAACAATCATATATGAGGACAATTAGAAAAGGATGTTCTACAACACAAGTACACATTGACAGCTTATCGCAAGCTCATTCATCTCACTTTACAATCAATACAAATTGTCACAAGAACAAGAGAATGATCATACACATCTACCATCTTCATACAAATGAGGATGTCTTCAAAGAGAAGAGAATGGTCATTAACATCCTCAAAGAAGATGACGTATACCCAAAATTGATGAGATCATTTATCAAAATTGTAAATGACGTTTGTGCAACTTACTCCAACACCTTGGCACATGTGCCCAACAATCATAAATGTCTTTTACATAAAAAAGAAGCTTTCGCAAGTCTATAAATAAAAGGTTCTTCAAACTTCAATCTACAAGAGACTACAATCAATCATATTCTACTTTTTTTAGTGCAAAGCTATCAAAGTTCTTTTCAATTATCAAGAAACACACCACTGTTCTTTTTCATAGATTTTAGTATTGAACATTTGAGTGCATTCTTATTTCAACCCATATTAACAGTGTTGTAAATAATCCAAATAATCATCATTATCGTTTTGTTGTCAATATCATTAAATTTGTCTAGTCAAGAGAAAATGGAAGTGATTTGTGTAAGCTTGTTGGTACTAAGAAAATACAAATGTATAGTCAAGTGTGACTAAATGAAGAAGATTGAGTTGAGAGGTTGTTCAACTTATTAGTGAAAAATTCTAAAAATTGTGAGAACTGAGTTAGACAGCGTTGAGTGAACCATAATATTTCTAGTGTGATTTTTTATCCTTATCTCTTTAATATCTTATTATTCCACTAAAGCACACTACTATCACTTCGAGATTAATTTTTTTCTCAAACTTCTTAACCACGAATAAATTCATTACATTAATATGAAATTTCTAAGTTTTATCTTGAGAATTTTGTTTATAAATACAAATTCAAAAAAAAGGCCCCAATTCAACCTTTTTCTCATATAATTTATATTCACTTCATGTACTCTCTATGGTCGAATGATTTTTGCTTATTTAGAAAAAGAAAATGCTACATCGCTGCTCATAAAGTTATATATAGGCCTCCTCAAATTCATTCAATTGACCCCTTTTTCCACCAAATTGATTCACCAATTCATGATCCAACCAACCCCTTTTTGCGAGCATAGGCAACTATGATGAGAAACAAAAAAAATGTAAAAACTCCTGTGAAAATAACCACCTACAAATAAATAAATAAATAAAAAACATTAATATTATATTTATTTTAAAAATCTCATTTAAAAATTAAATAAAATATTGTTTGTTTGTTCGTAAAACCTAACTCAACTTATTATAAGTTTGAACTCATAATTTTATAATTGTATGGACAAAAAAAAACATTGTTTATTTAATCGTGATTATTACCCATTTAAACATGTAATCATGGTCTTTTGTCCAAGAGAAGGGAAGGTTCATGCCAAGAATTCCAGTCACCACTGCATAGACGGCTAGAGAAAGTTCTCCGGCGTTAAGAAGTAGCTCTAACTGCATTGTGTTTTAAATAATACAGAGTCAAATATTCAAGAACTTAGTAACGTACAAAATAATATGCATTATTATCACCTGAATCAACTGATTTCGATGGTTGTCAATCTGCAAAATGTAAACATTTTATTTTATTGACATGTCTATTCACAAAATGCTAATTGATATTACTGAAAAATATTGCTAAGTTACTTACATGAATATTAATGTAATCTTCTGTATCATCGATATAACCTCGTAGCTGTAATTGGAAAGTAATAAGAAATATGTGACAAATTGCATTATAAACTTGATATATTTATTCATATCAATAAAGTCACAATTTGACATGGTATTTATTTAGCATTAAAATGAAAGACAGAGAATATGTAAGTAAAAAAAAAAAAAACACAGAATAAATATGAAATTAAGCTCCAAATCATGTTGGAAGCTTTTATATTGCAGTAAATTTCGAAAAGACGAGGTTGGTGCAATCGTAATTGTAATTGTAATGTTAATTTGTAGTGTTCAAAATTTGCAATATGGCATCTCTGTTGCGGTTGGGAACTACAATTTAAAATTATCTCTAAATATGTGTATACGTTAGAATATGATACATATCGAGAAAAATTAAAATCCAACATAGATAAGAGATAAAATTCTATAATAGTTTATAAAAAATGACATTTCCACTTTACAATTCGAATTATATAAATGAGTTAAGCTCAATATAAAATCTAAGATATATTAAAGCATACTCAATAGTCACCCACCATTTATACCTAAAAACACATGTGACACTTACCGTAGTCAATCTATTCAAAGTGTCATCAATTTGCATGAAATAAGCCTACAAAATGAAAAAAATCAATTAGAAAAAACTTTTCACAATAAATGAAAATGCAAGACATTTTTACATGTTAAAAAAAGGTTAATTATAATTATAATTATTTTATTTTTACTGATTCACGAAATTGAACTCCTATTTTAAAAATTGACAGTTTTGGTCTTCATTCTGACGTGAGATATTTTAAATAACGTGACATATGATATAATAATATAAAATGATTAACACCTATGAAATTAGAATAAAACACAGTAAAAATTTAGCTTTCAACTTTGAAATGTTTTCATATTTTTAACATAATTTATGACATATAAATAATTAATGCATCTAGATAGTTTTATATCATAGAATTAATTGTATGTCACGTTATTAAAAATATGTCAATTCCATAATTTTTAGTTCAAAAATCTAAAAGACAGACCAAAACTGTTGACTTTTAAAATAAAAGGATAATTTTCGTAAATTAATAATAATAGACGAATTAAAACTACAATTAAACTATAAAAAAATTAAAGTATGTTGTAACCTCTAGTAACATTTCAAGCTCATCCACATTATTTTCATCATCTCTATGAAATGTTGCCACACTTTTCGATTTTATGGTAGGAGAGGAAGCAAACCAATTTCCAGCAACTGATTCACTTATTGGTGATGATGATGCATCTACCAACTTTCTTGATAAGTATAAGTCAGCCATGTCTTCATCATCATCCATTAAATGTTCAATTTCTTCTTTTACCTGGATTAGATAACAATAATTTGTTGTTGGAATATTTTAATTAATTATTATATATATATATATATATATATATATATATAATAGTTGTGACATGTTACACAAAATATAGAATAGATGCCCAATTGACACCTTGAGTGAAAAATAAATAGAGTGATTTGATAGATATCATAGGTTGATAAACACCCAAATACCCAATTGAGTTATGCGATGTATTTTGTATGCCAAAACAAAACTAGTATGGAAATTTAAGTGATTAAGTTCGAATTCAATTGATATAATGTCGTTATTGTTATATTATACATCATGTTCTTGATTCGAACTTGAAATCTTGTAGTTGTGTGTGTAAATTTTTATGATGACAAAAGAAAAATCATGGTGCATTTGAAAAAAAATCACCATCCACAATGAGACAATATAGCTATTTTCTAGTAATATTGGATAGCAAAAATAAGACTAAATTACAATTTTATTCTCTTAATTTCTTTTTAAAATTTACTGTCTCTAAGGTTTTTTTTTTTCTTTTCATTTTAGTTTAAGTTGCGATAAATATTGTGGTCACTTATATTTTTTATTTTATTTTAACCTCTTAAGTTACTAACATTAAATATTTTAATCTCTAAAATTATAAATGTTAAATAGTTTTAAGTTATTAACATTATATAAATACATTAACCACTTATGGACAAGACCAAAATATATGATGTTTGTAGCTTAAATGATTAAAGTGCTTAGTGTTTATAATTTTCTTTTTATCTTAAAAGATATAGTAAATTTTATCATAATTAACTCAAATAGTTGCGTGTTTTTAGGTTTGAACTTGAGACAATAATATCGACATTTATCAGTTGAGCAAAGACTTAAAGACCTTAGATTTATAATTTAAGGAACTATACTATTGATCAAAAAAACTGATGTGATTAAAATTAAAATGTTTAACGTTAATAACTTAAGGATTAAAAGAATGAAAAAAATTTAAGGCATCAAAGGAAATTTAAACACATAACTTAAAAAATCAAAATAAAAATAGACTGATAACTCAGAAATAAAAACTGCTGGTTGTTGTTGGTTTTTCACTTTTTATTGTTGTTGTTTCTGTTTTAATTTTATTAGAGTTCTGTTTCAATTTGCATATTCACTAAATACAAATATATATAGTTTGAATAAACACATCTAAGACATACCTTTTGAACCCTAGCAGTTAGTCTTGTCATTGCACTCTTCAATTTACGAACTTTGTCCAAATTTCGACTACTAACCTTAAAAATGAATAATTCAAAAATATCAAAGTATCAACACAAAAATGTAAGCACTTGAATTCATAATAAAAATAGTTCAGATAATGTAAAAAAAGAATCCATGATAATTTGTGAAGAACAAACTAATTACAATTTAATCATATACAATTAGTTTAATAGCATTCTCTCTATTATTATTGAAACTAATTATATAAAAATAAATATTCATATGAAAATTATACTTATTCAATAGCACTGAATTAAACTTTTTTGTATTTTCATATTAAAAACAAAAACAAGAGAAAAAAGAAAAGAATAAAAGAATGAAGGCATGTGTACCTTTTTGGTAAGTTCATCTAATGTAGGATAAGTATCTATTTCCAGTTCTCCAACTCGTGCATCAAGGAAACTACAAATTGCTTCCAGAAATATCTCTAGTGCTCGAAATTCGAAAGGTGACTCTGCATTTCATATTTAGTTCACATTGAGGTCAAAATATAAATAAATAAATAAATAAAACAAAAAATTGGTTTTTGTTGAGACTAGTTGGTGCTAGCAAACAGGTTATTTTGGTAAATAAAATGAAGTTGTGTTTAAGTTGACTGATGTCGGGCATGGATGGGGTCCATAGACTTTTAATTTTAATGATCGTTGGATATGTTGTGTGAAGAGTGTATGGCTTTGTCGGTAACGGAGTTTGAATAAATATTTTAAAAGTATATCAAATTTTTAAAATTTTAATTAATAAATTAAATTAAATATTTTATTATATATTAGAATTTTAAGTTGTAAAGTTACGAAACAAGCACATAAATTATTCTGTAAACACAATTGCAAAAAATGATTAATTGGAGTAGAAGGTTGCAAAAAAATTAACATGCTTATTTTAAAAATTTAAATTTTCTTTTTCAAACACTAATTTTTTTTATACTATTAAAACAATTACTTAAACACTTTTTAAACTACAATAGAAAAAATAATATATAAATAATTTAATTTTTTTTTAAATACAACATATATTTAAGAAAACACTACTAATATAGTTGAATGATTTTATTTAGACATCAATGATTGATTTTAAATAAAATAAAATCATATTCAAAACAGAAATTGAATTTATTTGGTTCGATTCAGATTGAACTTGAACAACTAAAAAATTAATTTAATTAATTTTGATTGTTTTTTTTTAATTTATCGGATCATTGATTTGACTTTTATATCTCTAGAAAAAACTAAAAACACGTACAATTAAAATAAAAATTAAAAGATATAGTATATTTTTTCATTAGTATTTTTTGTAATTATTTTACAGCTTATTTTTATTTAAAAAACAATTGTTGGGACCGGCTTATGTTTCTGCCGAGCTCCGCCTGTGCCTTTTGTGACTAATGTTTGAATTTCTTTCTTGTGACTATTATGAAGGCTTTTGTTATCAACAAAATAACAAGCTACTAAAGGAAAATCTAAAAGGGTGGAACAATGAGGTATTTGAGTGGGTCGACTTGAGGATAAATAATATTATGTAGTCTCTTAATGATTGATTTCTTTGTGGACATAGGCCTAAGGAAAAGGGATGCATGTCTACCTTTTTTTTAATTTTATTTTTAATAACAATTGAGAGTTTATCTTGTTTAACTCAAGTGGTTGTTCAACAAGGTGCTTTTAAGCAATATAAGATTAATGATAATTTATGCATCAATAGTCTTTAATATGCAAATGATAAAGTTTTTTGTGAGTGAAAGGATTGTTGGAGAATTTATGGAGCATAAAAATCTTTTGGAGAAACTTTGAACTTGTGCCAGCCTTAAGGTAAATTTCTTCAAAAGTAAGTTGTATAGAATTAACATGGAGAATACCTTTCCTTAGGTAACTTCAACCTTTTTTTATCTTACTGCTAGGACTAAGCCACTATGCAAATTCTCGCCTTTTCAATGTGGCTATTAGTGATCTATAATATGTAGAAAAAGTCACTATTAATAATAATATCAATTAAGAAGATAAAACTATAAAGTGTGGACACTGTTAATTTTAACGTGAAAAAACAGAAGAGTAAAAATCATGAGTCGTTCAAATTAAAGAAATAATTAAATTATATTAAATAATGAGTACAACAAAAAATTCTCTTATTAACACTAAAGAATAACTAATATTATCTCAAAATAGTAATCAAATAATAGCAAATAACATTCACAAAAGTGGATATCACATACTAATTCACCAAAGAAAAAAAAAATTAATAAAAATTATTAAAATATTAAACTTAGAGCAAAACATGGGTGATTAAGATTTTTGTTGTTGGCCATCTACATTTTCTTTGGTTCAAGCTATGGAGAAAGGTAAGAAGACTAGAAAGGTAAAACTTCCAATTTGGCTTGCCATTGTTTGGAATGTTTGGACTTAATTGGAGAAACATAATCATCTTTCTAATATTTCATAACCATTTAATGTATTGTTGCAATTTAAAAGACAACCATTTTATAAGATCTTTAAGATTCAAGGTTTATCTCTACGAATTAATTGTATTTCTGTGCAACTAATTAGGAATTACTCAGCAAATATGATTTTTATTTTTTTTTACGAGTATATGGTAGTTTTTTCCGAAAACAAGTTGATTTATTTGATTTAAAATTTAGATCAAATATATTTACTTTTGTAAATTTATTTTTTCTTATATTTAATAAATGTAGTTAAATAAAAGTTGATTTATTTGATTCAAAATTTAAATTAAATATATTAATTTTTGTGAACTTATTTTCTATTATATTTAATAATTGTAGTTAACAAAAATTAATTTATTTGATATAAAATTTAAAATAAATATATTTATTTTTATAAACTTATTTTCTCTTATTTTTAATATTAAAGAGAATATTGATGAACGAAAATTGAATATAGCTTAAATTAAGAGGATCATGTAATTCAGAATATATTAAAAAAAGTGTAATTAGGCATAATAATAATCAAGCATACCATCTTCTTCATCTACTTGAACATCAAGTGGACCATTGTCTTGAACATCTCTTTCATTTGTTCCAGTGGTAAACAATTTCCTTTGTAGTTCCTTAACAATAGGGGCCACATCTTTACTTGTTGGGTCTTGCAAGAACACCTGAACAAAAAATTTAGGTACAAATATATAATCGTACAATGAAGATTTAACTTAAACTCTAAAAATATACAATTGAGTCAAAATAAAAATTCTGAAAATATTACATTGTCTCTCTTAATCTTATTTAAAAAATAATATTCTAATAAAAATTTACTAACCTCTTTAGCGGTGATGATTGCCTTGATATGCTGAAAACAAAAGATTAATTTATAAAACATATGACTTTTTTGAAGGATTTATCAAACATATAATAAATAATAATAATAATAATAATAATAATAATAATAATAATAATGATAAAAATAAAAATAATAATAATAATAACAGTTATTATTATTATTATTAATATTATTATTATTATTCTTTCTCCATTCAACAATAATAGATATATATGACGAATTTATATAAATTAAAAAAAAATGTATAATTTTTTGCAGGCAAGAAAATAAGACCACTAAAGCAACTATTTAAGGTCTGTATAAAAAACAAAAATTTTACTTTATTAAAAGGCCTCAAAAAAAAATTACTTGATAAAAAGGTATTACATGATAATATTTTTAAAATTAAAGCATATAAATCTTTTTTAAATTTAATATTGTCTCAACGGTATTAAAATCAATTGAAAACAAAAATATTTTATGACATCAATTATATAATAGAGTGTTAATTTTAAAATTTAGAGAATTCGTTTTAAGTCTCATTTTAAAATTCGTTTTAGGCCTTAACACGTGTTAGATCACCCCTAATAATTTATACCAAAAAAAATGTATAAGTTTTTAGATTTATGTATCACAACTCCTAATTTATGTATCATCTATGTATCAAAACTTTTAATTTATGAATCAATTTATGTATTATCTATGTATCAAAACTCTTAGTTTAAACAATTTTAACAGATATTAAAGTGATGTATACATAGACAAATTAAAGAAAATTATTGATTAAAAAATTTACGGTATCGAAACACATTCCGGGTTTGATTGGACGGTAAAAATTGTGATTTAATAGCTTGATTATAAAATAAAAATAAAAACTAATGTGAAAAAGCTAAGTGGATCTCACCTCCAAGTTAAGAACAATAACCTCCTCTCTACTTAGAATGGTAGAAGGGTAAGCAAGAAGAGGATCAACAATCCTAAGATCACGAGCATCAATACGAACTAAACGCATGATTTCATATTTGTCGATGTCGAGTATTGAACTATGGCCATTACCATCCAACTTAATCCAATTATTTGTTGGTGAAAAGCTTGTCTTCCTCAATATTGACTTCAATGTCCCTTCTGCCATTGAAATGAAAAGCTTCACATTTATTTTCAAACTTTTTGTTTTTCTAGTTTAATAGAACATGTTATATATATATAATAAAAATTTCTATAAAATATTCTCTCTCCCACTATTTTTTTTAACGCTCTCTGTTATTTATTAAAATTTAATGTGAATTTTAGTAAACTATAAAGAGTGTTAGAAAGAGTTTATTTAATAGAGTGTTCGTGGCAGTACTCTTTAATATAAAATTCCGAAATCGATTACATACAAATATATATAAGGTAATGCTATAGATAATTACAAAAAAATTGAATATTTGATTATTTCTATATAATTTAAAATATTGGTAACATTTAAAGAAAATAATTTACGGGTGATTTGCAAATATTTTATTATATATATTCAATGTTAAATTAAGTTATTTAGACATTAATTAAATAACTTTTTAAAATAAAAATACTCTTTGAACAGTTAACTAATTTAAAGATAAATACATTAGATCAGATAAATATTTTTTAATCCGTAAATAATTTGTAAAGTTTGATTTTCTAGTCTTTACTTTTTATTCAGACATTCATTTTAATATTTATATAAAATTCATGTATAGAGATGTTCACATGCTTTGAGTTCACCATACTTTGAACTCCATTAAAATAGTACTACTCTCATAACAAAAATAAAATTGACACATCTATATTTTAGTTAAATATAATTAAAAATCGACCACTTTTTGTACAACAAAATTTGATTACTTTTATCTTTTTAATAATATAATATATTAAAAATGACCTTCATTAACGCAATTAAATAAGATGGAGGGTCATTTAGGTAATAAAATTAAATTTTTTAATGAAATTACCAAATGCAAATGTGAATAATAATTATCTTAATAATAAAATTTGAATTGGTAGAGATACTTGGAATCAATGCTTTTCGAAAATATTCAATGCATTATAAATTAGTAATTTTTAAAAGTTATTAGTTGTTGAGAAAAAGTTTTTAAAATTTATTAAAATTTAATTTATGTATACAATCAATATACAGATTTTTTATATGCAGTTAATTAATAATATTCGTCAGATTATAAAATTTATTTAAGTTTAAACATAATTACTTATAAAATAATACATTTAAATTATTATAACTTGTTAACAACCTAAAAAATTTATCAAGGAAAGTCGATCAAAAGTATACCATTTTACTATAAGTTTTAAAAAAAATTATTTGTTTACTATTTGTTTCATATTTTAAAAAATAAATTTAATTTATATATATTTTTAGTGTAGAAATTTATTATATTGTCAATCAATCAATAACCGTTAGATTAATAGAAACATTTGACTTTTATTAAAGTTATCTCTATATTTTTTCTCATAAATAATTGTGATGTGATGATAATGTAAATTTTTTTTTACACTGATATAGTATAATAATTAAATTCTTAAGAAATTCATACACAAAACAAATGAAAACAAATATCTTCTCAAAATTATTTGCATATAAACCAAGATTGAATAAAAAGTGGAGTTTTATAATTAAAAGTGAGGATAGGAAACAAAATATATATATTTTTTCAAATGAGAGAGGCCCTACACTTTTTAATAATATTTTTTCTAATTTAATTTCTTTACTGATGCTTTTCAATTAAAGAAAGAAATATAAAGTCTTTGAGCAAAAAAAAAAAAATATTGAATTTACTAATCAATTTTAAATTTTCTTTTCTATATTTAAGAACTTATAATATTTTTCTTATAACATATAATTATTTATTTCTTTTTTTAACTTTATTATAAAATTTTGAGTACTTATTTCCAAAAGTTTTTATATATTTTTTAACATGCATTCTAATTTATTTTAATTTCCTTGTTTATTTTCCATATAATATTTCTAGTAATTTGGTGTTCAAAAGAAACAAATTAATTTTTTTTTCTTATTATTATTATAAAATCACAACTTCTAAAAATTACATGAATTTATTACAAAGATGGGATAATTATTTTGTTTTAATTCTTTTAGTTTGAATAGGATTAATGGCATACATATTTACAAACATAAATGACAAATTTGAAATAAATAAATAAAAAGATAAAAGACTTACTTATTATAAAAATAAAATAAAATAAAAAATTAATATATTATTTTTGTGAAATTTTAAGGACTACATAATTTATTTGACCTAAATAATACTCCTTCTAATACATCAACTTTTAATATCAGAAATATTAAATTTTAATTTTTTTTTTTTATCTTACATTTCAAGGTAATACTACTATCTAATATGCAATTCGCTAACTCATTTCTTAAAGAAGCATATATTATAATGAATTGGCTTTAGTGAGGATGTACTCTAAAGGTAATAAAAAATTAAAAAAAAATTAAAATCATCTTATCTATATAGGGGAACTTCTTTTCCTATTTGTGAGGATTGAGGCCACTTCAAAATTATTAATAACTAAGAATTTTTTTTTTTTTAAAAATGGTAAATAATATAAATTATCACAAGGTATTATGCTGTTAGTGCTTATTAACTTGGTGTTGAGTATATTTCAAAACTGTTGTTCTTTTTATTTTTAATTTTTTTATAAAGCACTGACAAAGGTATTGAATGAAATTTCAAAAATGTGTTGTTCAAAGGGCTAAAGGCAACATTGATGAATAGAAATATCAAAGCCTTAAATTTTTAGTTTAAGTCAATTTCAAACATGTAATTTTATACTCTAAACAACTTGATCTACATACATTCCTTAAGAGGAAAAATGATAGCAATCTTTGACTTCCAAATAGACCGCACAATAGAAAACTGAATCAAGAAGATTTGTTGTTTTATCACTCTACCAAATTTATATAGTTCTATAAATTGTTTAAATGCTAGACTATAGTATTGGACAAGACACACGAAACTCCTAACCATTGAAATATCGCAATCCATATTTTTTAGAAAATTGAACACTTAAATAATATATGTGTCACTAATCCATCCTCAACACAACACCCTCTTCTTGTATCGAAAGAATCACTCCAAAACAAAAAAAAAAAAAAAAAAAAAAAAAAAAAGTTATTTAAAGATATACTAAATAGTGTAGGAAGTTTATGACAAAGTACGTCGTCGTTAAAACACGGACCTCTCCAAAACAACATTTCCTTCCATTCTCCTAAAGCCTTACATAATCTATATAATAACCACTCTTTTAGATGGTGTTAGGCTATATGGTTTCAGGTAATCTAGAAGGACTAGAAGGAAGTGAATAGATTATTGAGTACATAAACAGAATGCGCGGTTTTAGATTTCAATACGCTATTAGATTTAATCGAGTGCAAATCACTGCATTGATTTGCACACTAGTGTATTTTAACCTTGTTAAATCGTCGATATTAGATCGGTTGTTATAGTAACAAGCAAAACGGTGACAAATTTGTTATTATGACAAACTTTGTTAGATTGTTCTAATTGAACTGTTCTATTATATACATTAAAAAAAAACTGGACAAAAAAAAAAGTAGTGGCAAATTTGATATTATAGTAAACTTTATTAGATTTGTTTTAATTGAACTAATCTAACGTACATATTTTTTATTATTACAAATTTTATTAGAATTGTTATATTAGACCTTCTAACAAATAATTTTAAAAAAAAATCCCTAAATTAAAAAAAAAAAAAAAAAAAAATAGAAATCACGCGTGAATGCAAACTCATTTTTTCATCCTTAATCCTTGGTCCTTATGCAAACCTAGAATTAGTTCTACATTACTTAGTTCTCGAGAGTAACCTCCTCATCTCTAAAAAGAACACAAAACACACTCAATCAACAAGTGCATGGGTCACGTCTTCCTTATGCAAACCCAGAATTAATTAGTTTACATTCTTCATCGTTCATCCATACGGTAATATATATATTTACAATCGTATCAATCCATTATTTCATCATTCATCCTTCATCCGGTCACGAACCAAACAATCACAAACCCATGTCTAACCCCTTCAAAGCTTCAACATTTTCATCCTTCAACCTTTAACCTTCATCCTTTAGTGAAAACACGAATCGAACGAACTTTCAGCATTCAGCGGAAATCAGACGAACTTCTTTCAGCCTTCATCATCGGCGACGAGTTGGTCTATCGCAATATTTTTCTACTTCAGCACTGACGACGAGTTTTGTTTGTCTTCCTCTTCCATCTATCAAGGAGCTTTTCTGTCGAGAAGCATCGTTTTCTTTCAACGTCGAGAAATGTTTGTTGTTTTCTTCGATAATTTTCTAATAATTCTTGTTTCTTACTTAACAATCTAAAATTATTTCATTGTTAATTGTTAATTATTAATTGTTTTTATTACTAATCTTTAATTGAATTTTATTTCAGTAACATTTAAAATAATTTGAATGTAGTAATAGTTACCCTAACTTTCAACCGTCCTTTAAAATTGCATGTTATGTGATTGTGAGATTGTCTCTGTTAATAAAACTTCAAAGAAATTGTGTGTGTTTTTGATTGGTTTCATTTCCCAGGTATTTTCTATTTTAACCCATTTTCTTTTTGATTGATTTCATTTTGACTCAAGTGCTTTGCTTCAGACTTGATTTATGATTGGGCATTTTAGCTTAGTTTGATCTATGTAGCCGATTCCACCTAGTGAGAAAAACCTTTTATTGTTGTTTTATTACTTTAATATTGAGAAAGATTTTCTTAACTATTACAGAAGCATAGTATACAATCATAGAATACACATATCTTTGTATTACTTTCTCACTGGTAGCATTATTCAAATCAAACTTATGCTGGTTCAGAAAACATTTCTATGTTACCTTAATGCTTAGTTGCTTACGAAACACATTATGAGTTTACTATTGAGTCCACTACAATAACTTGTTATTGGGTATCTTGAGTGTCGCCATTGTGTTGCACTATTGCATTGGCTGACACACCGCACCGAGTTCAACCACTTTGATTTATGTTAATAATACTAATTTCTGTTCATTTTGAATGAGATTGAAGGACAGTGAAAAACATAAAAGCAAGGTTCATATGTGAAAGGGTCATGTAGTGGTATGGATAATGACACTTTATATTAAATGTTCTAATTTTTTAAATGGACATGCCCCTTAAACCATAGTTCATTGTCTGGTTAGTGGTCCACTAAAATCTAGAGCATGGAAAAAACAAACTGAAAAATAGACACTGTCATGAAGGACAGTTGGAAAATTTGTATACCTAATTACAATTGCTATCTGCCATAACATCTGATATAGCCTCAGGTGCATCATATAAGATTAATGGTGATTACTGGCAGGGACAGAACAAGAAAAAAATGTTAAGGGTGGCAAAAATTTAATACAGTATAAGAAAAATAAAAAGAACTGATATAGCCTCATTGATAAATGATTCACAAATCTTTTCAATAACAATTCAAATTCCTTGGAAGTTAGCAAAGGTCTGGATCAATACAAAAAGTGATGGTTCAAATTCCTTGGAAGTTAGCAAAGGTTTGGATTAAATTCCTTGTGTGATATTCTAGTCAATATGGGACTTTACCATAATAAATTATGAGTTGTTATAACAAGGATTCCCCCACAACATAAATCTAGTTTAAAAACTCTCACAGTAACATTTAAGCACAAAGCATACCACTCCTCATGCAGCCATCTCAATTCATTCCACAAAAGTCCTCACAACTATCGAATATCTATCCTATGCAAAAAAAAAAAAAAAAAAAAAAAATTATTTATAGTTGATGTAAATATTTCTCACATGATCAAGAAAAGCAATAGAAGAATTAAATTTCTTAACCAAATCTTCTTTTTCATGCAACCCATAAAACCAATGGGTTCAACTTTTATCAAAATCTTCATGTAAAACTGTCGTATGATTTACCAACATAAAATCTGCTGCAATGTTATAGAGACCTTTGTAATTTTATTATTAATTTGGTCTGTGACGTATCTAGAAATCTATCAAACAGAGTGTCGAAAAATATTAATAATAAATTAAACATATAAAAAATATTAGAACAACTATTTTTTGCATATAGAAAAACAAAATAGTTATATAATATATAAGTAATACTACTTTCAATCCTAAATATAAAAGAAAGTTGAATACATAAAAGTTATATTTAGAACTGAAAGGAATATGTATACACTACGCGAAAAAACCTATTTTACAGCGCTTTTTTTAAGTCATTTACAACACTTTTTCAAAAAAATAAGCGTTGTAGCATCCAGCGCTGTAAAAAGATACGACAACGCTTTTTAAAATAAAAAGCGCTATAAAATAGGTAGATATATGTGCGCTTGTTATACTCGTTTTACAACGCTTTTTGGAAAAAGCGTTGTAAAAGGTGCATTCAATAGATACATTATTATGCACCTATTATAGCCCTTATTTGAAAAAATGTTGTAAAAGGTACATTCAATAAATGCATTATTATGCACCGATTACAACACTTTTTTGAAAAAGCGTTGTAAAAGGTGTATTCAATAGGTGCATTATTATGCACCTATCACAGCGTTGTCTTTTAATTTTTTTTCCAAAATCATTTTCATCCAGAATCAGTTCACAATCAGTACACAACAACAAAACTATATAACTTTATAATTTAACTTTATATATTTACACAATCAGTTCACAACATATACATATTCACATATTGACAACAATACAAAACTATATACATATTCATATAACTATATATTCACAACTTTTCAAATGTGTCATATTCATATACATATAACTATCAGAACTACACATAACAGAACTACCATATATTCATATAACTATCCCTTACAGCATGCCATTTCACAGCAAATTGAATAATTTTCATTTCAATCATATACTGACACCAGTCTTCTTTTATTTCAATTAGATCTCTTTCAGAGTATGTTGGACTGGAATTGTCAAAGTATTGTGCGATATAAAAATTGAACATAAATAAGTTAGAATCAAATATATACATAGTTTATATATGAAAATCAAATAATAAAAATATTGTACCGTTTCTAAGATTAAAGTTTGATTCATATCAACAATCTCCTTCATGAATCGCAATATATAGTACCCACAGTCGATGATGTTAGTTTGACGAAGGCACTATAAAATAAAACATATAAGTCAATAAATATTTGTGCATTGATAGTAGTATAAGTTCAACATGCATTTTAGTGAAAAAAAAACTAAATCGCAATATATAGTACCCACAGTCGATGATGTTAGTTTGACGAAGGCACTATAAAATAAAACATATAAGTCAATAAATATTTGTGCATTGATAGTAGTATAAGTTCAACATGCATTTTAGTGAAACAAAAAACTAATAAATACAATACCTGAAAAACAGAAGAACAATAGGGTTACAACGCAGAAATACGAACAAAGAAGAACAACACATAAATATGAACAGTTCATAGAAGAGTAGGGTTCGCAGAAACAAAGATGGTTCACAATGACAAGGAGAATGAAGAGGAAACAAGCGTATGAAGTTTACGTAATGAAGAGGAAACAGAAGCAGTTTAGGGTTTAGGGATAGTATTTGAATGAGAGTTGTAGGGATAGTAACAAAGATGGAGATGGTTCACAATGGAGATGGTTCGCAATATGGTTCGTATGGACAGTAGGGTTCTTAATGAGAAGGACAATGAAAAGGAGGAGGACTCTGAAGCGTAGTGAAGTTTACGAAATGAAGAGGAAACTGAAGTAGTTTACTGTTATATATAAAACCTTATTACCACGCTCCTTGAAAGAGCGTTGTAGCAGACCTCTTTAACTTAATTTTTAAAAGCCTACAACAGCGCTCTTTGAGAGAGCGCTGTAAAAGACTTCATAGCGCTTATTGACAAAAGTGTTGTAAAAGACCTCCTTAACTTATTTTTTAAAAGCCTATTACAACGCTCTTTGAAAGATCACTGTAAAAGACCTCCTTAACTTATTTTTTAAAAGCATATTACAACATTTTTTCAACAAGCGCTTTAAAAGACCTTTTAAAGACTTTTATAGCGCTTATTGACAAAAGCGTTGTAAAAAACCTCCTTAACTTATTTTTTAAAAGCCTATTACAGCGCTATTTGAATGAACGCTTTAAAAGACTTCCGTATTTTATTTTTTTAAAGTCTATTACAGCACTCTTTGAATGAGCGCTGTAAAAGACCTTCTTATTTTATTTTTTAAAAGTCTATTACAACGCTTTTTCAACAAGCGCTTTAAAATACCTCTTAACTTAGTATAAAACAAATAATTAGTAAAATGCCTATATATATATATATATATATATATATATATATATATATATATCAATGCTAAATTACATGATCATATCATATTGGGATGATCAGTTAAAGTTCATGAAAAATTCTCAGTACTTAAACAAAGCTTTTTCAAGTTCAATATAAGCAGAAAACCAGTTTTGGCATGTCAAACACTTAAATTACATGAACTTAGTATAAAACACTAAGATCAAGCTAAATATAAGCAGAAGATAACTATAAGCAGAAAATCAAATACAATTCAAGCTAAATATTAAAATGCTCAATTCTGGCAGATCAAACAATAAAATTGCATGAACTCAGTTCAGATTACATGACTTATATAAAACAATTAAACACATTAAGATGTCCTTCTTCTTTTCCTGGTGGGATTCACATTTGTTTGTCCATTAACGATACGAAACGATGGATTAATCTAAATTCCCTCATCATGATCATCTCTAAGATATAAGCCATCATCAATTGAATCAATTTCATGTGTTTGTGATGGTTAATAGGGTTAGGACAACGTATTAAATTTGTTTTTATTTATTTAAAGTGAATGATTTTTATTTAAAGCACAAGCCTTTTACACCGCTTGTATAAAAAGCGCTATAATAGGTCATTTAATTATATGAAAGCGCATGAATTTTACAGCGCTTTCACAAAAAGCGCTTTAAAAGCCATGTAACATAATGTGGGAGCGCTACCTTTTACAGAGCGTGTGTTTAAAGCGCTCAAAAAGCGCCATAAAAGCTATGAGAGAGCGCTTCAATTTACAGCGCTTTTACAAAAATCACTGTAAATGGGTTGTAAGTATTATGTGCAAGCGCTATGTGACCATATATGACCCTACAACAACGTTTTTTTTACAGCCCTTGTCAAAAAAACGTTGTTGTATCCTCTGTTATTTTTAAAAAATTCTACAACAGCGTTTGTATTTAATAAGCGCCGTAAAAGACGCGCTATAAAATATCATTTTTAGCGTAGTATATAATAAGTTGTTACTACTATTAAATATAATATGTAATAATGTTATAAAGACCTTTGTAATTTTATTATTAATTTGGTCTGTGACGTATCTAGAAATCTATCAAACAGAGTGTAGAAAAATATTAATAATAAATTAAACATATAAAAAAAATTAGAACAACTATTTTCTGCATATAGAAAAACAAAATAGTTATATAGTATATAAGTAATACTACTTTCAATCCTAAATATAAAAGAAAGTTGAATACATAAAAGTTATATTTAGAACTGAAAAGAATATGTATAATAATAGGTTGTTACTACTATTAAATATTATTAAATATAATATGTAATATGTGTAATTTATAGTATATATGTGTTATTTTTTCGTCAAAATATGTGTCTTATCACATGACAAATTATTATGTATGTATAAGATAGAGGGACCCAACCCATCGATATATTTAAATATCATTGTAAGTTATTGTTAATTTTTAATAGAATGGAATTTTTTCTCTTAATATGTTTGTGGATGTACAAGTAAATTGATATATTTAGTACCTAACTTCCATAATATTATGAAATAAGCTCTCAATTGTGATGGTACATTGCTAAATAATAGAATTTTATTAATTAGTCTATTGAATTTAGTTCAACAGATAATAGTTTTTTGATTAACTATATTTAAATTTAAAATTTTTCATCTTCGTGTATGAGTTTTCAAATAGTTTTTCGTAAATTTATTTACATTGAAAAAATAAAAAATTTACATTTCAAACTACGAGAATCCCAATTTACATTCAACCAATAGCAACCCAACATGTGTAGAGCATCTTGTAAGTAATTATAATTAATCTTCTACATGTACAATCAATTAATAGACGGATACAATTAGATAGATGATGTTAGATTTTGTTCACACTAATGAAACAACAAATGACCACACATACTTGTGGATATATCCATCAAGCAATAAGGTTGAACAAGACATAGTTTGTGCTGACATGTAATTTTATTTGACTAATAGGGTATTGAACAGAACATTGAACTCTTGACTCGTTGGTGAATCATCAATAGGTATAAGTATAATATCTTTAGGGTATAAGACTGTAACAATCAGTTGCAATATTAGTCTATTGTTTTTTTATCTTTGTTTTTTTTTTTTTGTCATTCTTTTACCTTCAATGATTTTGAAATTTGAAATGTATAATTGTATTACTTAACCCTTATCCCTCTGCTCATTAAGATAAACTTGCTAATCTACAAATATGAGTGTTTATCATACCTTTGAATCTATGGATACTGCAATTACTTCCCTTTATTACTAGGATTTTATTCTTTTATTACTAGGATTTTATTCATTTACTTTTCTCAATTCAGGCTGACCAACAGATACGAAAAACAATTGTTCTGACCTGACTTTATTTTTTTTATTAAAAAAGAATTATAATAATTAAAATGAAAGCTGAAAATGAGAATGATAACTTTTAATATCATATAAAATGCTCTCTTGAATGCTCTGCTATTATGTTTGGTGTTCTCATAGTTAGTTTTATTTAGATCAATTTTGTGATTCCCTCTTAGATAAAGTTGGTTGGTATAATTTTAGATGTCTTGGAATTATCTGTCACTATTAATTGATTTGCCAATTTTTGTTTTGTAATTGATATGGTGACAATCTTGACCTGTGAAGTTGCTATGTTGTGGTTTGTAATTCTTGTATGTTTGATTTGTTCCCTCAATTTGAAATCTTAATGATCTAAGCACAATACATTGTTTTGCACCTAATGTCTTTGATTTGTTCCCTTTACTTTCACAAAGTTGTTGGACTTCCTTCAGGCCAAAACATTTCCAAAAACATAGCCGACATGATTTAAAATGCTCTCTTGAATTTGTATGTCATTTTCACAAACATTAAAACAGTAATCCAAACCATGAAAATGATAACAGCTGCATTTAAAGTTCTGGTTCTGTAATGAAGTTATTAACCTCCGATGCTACCTTTTGATTCATGTTTTTGATGGCTTCTTTTATTGGATAATGTTTCTTGTTGTGCTATTTGCTAATATATTATGATGGTTTTAGGAAGTTATATAGAGGGTAGAAATTATGAGTAGATAATGTAGCGAGAATCTAGGTGACAGAAAGAGTAGGTTTTGTAGTAGACCCTGATTCCCTAGCAGTAAGTATGACAAAGTGAAAAACTCTAGCTACCAAGGGTTAAATAGTTAAAAAATATAGCCATCATTATGTATAATTATTTATATAAAGGATAGGATTTGAGTTTGAGCATTGTCACCTTGAGGATATATTATATGAGATAAGAAATCTATGTCAAATTCTTTTGACATAGATGTTAGAAAGCATTGTCAAATTAACTTTTTATGTAGAAATATGATTCTTAAAATGTGATTAAGATCATTTTACCATTGTATATTTTTTCAAAAGTAGTTATGGATCGCAATTGGATGAATGTTAATCGTTTGAGTGAAGAGTATGAAAAATGAGTTGAGGAGCTTTCACAATTTGCTTTTAAAAAAACTTCCTGAAGGTGAAGGAAGATTTTATTGTCCTTGTGTTATTTGTTTGAATGAAAATACATTACATTTTGAGGAAATACAAAGTCATCTTATTTTTTCTAGGATTGACCTGAATTATATTAGATGGATATGGCATGGTGGTTCATTAAACATGTCAAATACCTCAGAAAGAGAAGAAGTTAATATAGATATGAGCGATCAACTAGAAGACATGATACGTGATGTTGGACAAGAGTCATTTAATCGTGCACATGTATATGATAATTTGTGCAGTGACAAAGAAGAGACTTTGTATCCGGGATGAACTAACTTCACACGGTTGTCTGCGGTATTGAGATTGTTCGACTTGAAGGCAAGAAATTGATGGACAGATAAAAGCTTCACTGAATTACTTGAATTGTTGAAAGAAGTGCTCCCAGAAGGTAACACATTGTCAAATCGTAACTATGAGGCAAAGAAGATACTGTGTCCAATGGGCATGGAGTATAGGAAAATACATGCATGCCCTAATGACTGTTTATTGTATAGAAACGAGTTTGAAGAGTTAAATAAATGTCCTAGGTGTGGACTATCACGTTACAAAATGAAGGATGGTGATTCCATTTATGACGAAAGCTCAAAGAGGCCTCATGTGAAGGTGTTATGGTATCTTCCAATAGTTCTAAGGTTCAAATGTTTGTTTGCTAATATAAATGATGCAAAGAATGTAAGATGGCATACCGATAAGAGGAAGCATGATGGACAACTCCGTCACCCAGTTGATTCTTTGCAATGGAAGAAAATTGATGATTTGTACCCAAAGTTCGGAAATGAGCCAAGGAACCTTAGGCTTGAACTTGCTACAGATGGAATGAATCCATATGGAAACTTAAGTAGTAACCATAGTTCATGGCCCGTTCTACTAGTTATCTACAACATACCTCCTTGGATTTGCATGAAGCGTAAAATACATTATGTTATCTATGATTATTTCAAGTCCAAAACAACCTGAAAATGACATAGATGTTTATCTTAGTCCATTTATTGAAGATTTGAGAATGCTTTGGGAAGGTGTTGATGTGTTTGATGGGTATTCCCTTCAATATTTTAAGATGCGTGCAATCCTATTTTGCACCATCAATGACTTTCCTGCATATGGAAACTTGTGTGGCTATAGTGTTAAAGGACATAAAGCATGTCCTATATGTGAAGAAGGAACATGCTACCAACAATTGAAACATGGAAAAAAAAACAGTGTACATTGGGCATCGAAAATTTCTCAAGTCTAATAATCCATACCGTAAGTTGAGAAAATCGTTTAATGGACAAAGAGCATGGAATTTACCAAAAAGCCTTAATTGGGGAGCAAGTTTATCAACGAGTTAAGGATATCAATGTTATCTTTGGAAAGGACCAAAAACAGACATCTGAGAAAAATATACGGAAGAAGAAGTATGTGTTCTTTGATCTTCCTTATTGGTCCAGTCTAGATGTAAGACATTATTTTGATGTGATGCATGTGGAGAAAAATGTGTGTGATAGTGTAATTGGAACACTTCTCAACATTCAGAGAAAAAAAGGATGGCTTAAATTAACGTCTAGATATGGTTGAGATGGGTATACGACAACAGTTAGCTCCACAATCAGCAGGTAAACGAACATATTTGTCTCTTGCTTGTCATACAATATCAAAAAAGGAGAATATATGCTTTTGTGAGTGTTTACAGGGAATAAAAGTGCCACATGGCTACTCCTCAAATGTCAAGAGTCTTGTCTAAATGAAAGATTTGAAATTAGTTGGTTTAAAGTCTCAAGATTGCTACGTTTTGATGCAACAACTACTACTAGTGGCTTTACGTGGCATATTGCCTAAAAAAGTAAGAGAGGTCTTAACTTGGTTGTATTTATTCTTCAACGCTATTTGTAGCAAAGTCATTGATCCTCAAAAATTAAAGGAGTTGGAAAATGAAGCTGTTATTATCTTGTGCCAACAAGAGATGTATTTTCCTCCATCTTTTTTTGACATCATAGTTCATTTAATTGTTCATTTAGTTAGGGAGATTAAATTATGTGGTTATGTTTATTTGAGGCGGATGTATCCATTCGAGCGTTACATGAAGATTTTAAAAGGATATGTGAAAAATCCACACCGTCCTGAAGCATCTATTGTTGAAAGGTACATAACAGAATAAGCTATTGAATTTTTTTCAAACTATATGTCGAAAGCAAAAGACATAGGAATTCCTAGATCTCGTCATGAGGGAATATGTGTGGGTAACGGTATATGAGGCTTAAAACTTAACAGCATGAGACGAGAGGAAGTACTTCAAGCACATTTGTATATATTGAATAACATTGATGAGGTTCAACCTTGCCTTTCTACTCATAAAAGCATTGTGAAGGAAAAATATCCTAGAATGAATGAAAAATGGTTGCTGAATGAGCATAACAAGACTTTCTTAAAGTGGTTTAAAGAAACCATATTAACCAACAATACAACTTCTGATACATTAAAATGGCTAGCAAATGGGCCTCACTTTGATGTCATACCTTGGACTGACTACGATATCAATAATTTTATATTCTACACAAAAAGTCAGGATGGCAATAGTACCATGCAAAATAGTGGGGTTATGGTTGTAGCTGAGTCTATGCATTTCTCTAGTTCAAAAGATAAAAACCTTGTTACAACATCTATACATTACTTTGGGACCATTGAAGAGATTTGGGATGTCGATTTCAATAAATTTAAAGTGCTTGTTTTCAAATGTAAATGGATTGACATCAATAGTGGTGTTAAAATTGATGAATTTGGTTTTACATTGGTGGACCATGAAAAGGTAGCGTATAAGGATGAGCCTTTTATTATGGCATCCCAAGCAAAACAAGTGTTTTATGTTAGTAATCCTTCTAATAAAAAGTGGCTAGTGGTTCTCCAAGGTAAAAGTTTTCATGGACTAAATGAAAGTCTAGATTCAACGCTAGATATTTCTGAGACTCCTCCATTCTCACAACAAATATTTACCTTCATTGAAGAAACTACAGTGGACGATGAGTATGCCACTAGTGATGATCATCAAAAAGGGATATGGGAGAATATTCAAACATAAGATTCGTAAGAAATGAAATGGTAATAATGATAATTTATGTTAATAAATTTCACATTATCAATAATACTTCCTTTGATGGTTTATAGTTTTTACCCATATATGACATGATTGCCTACAATTATTTTGAAATAGTACTGACCATTATTATTCTTTTTTAAAAAGGACACATGAATAATTCGTCAGCTCATTCGCAAAGTGTGGAGGGTACTCAGTCTACACAAAGAAAGGGTAGGCGTGGTACACATATGACAAAGTTGAAACGTAAATATATGATAGATAAGAAGTTATCGATTGATTTAGATTCATTGACTGAATTACCTTCATGGATAAATATGAAAAACTTTAAGGTTCATGTTGCTTCCCTTGCTCGAAGCTTTGTCAGCATTTTGGTGGATAATTGGGACAACGTAGATAGCGACTTGAAAAATCAGATATGGGAAGCTATTAAGGTATTTGTAGTTTTGTGAATATTTTAGTATATATATGATTTTGTAAATATATTTTAATGTCATACACTAACTCCTCCATTTGTTTTGTGATGTAGGTGAAATAGGATGTTCCTGATTCTGAAGTTTTGAAAAAGAAATGGATTTCATATGCTGGTGAACGTTGGAGGGCATTTAAAACTAGTCTAGCATCTAGATATTTAAATGGTGGGGATTGGAGTCACAAGTCTCCTCTTTAGGCATTTACTTATCTTTATAAGGAAATATGGAAGGCGTTTGTTCAGAAGCGACATGATCTTTCCTTTGTGATTAGCTAGATTTATATTTTAGCTTCTCTTAATAATTTATTTCTAGTATATACATTTAATTGGTGTATTACTTATAATAGGAGAAACGAAAAAAAGGCACAAATGATTCAGTCTCATAATAAATACCCTCACCTAATGTCTCGTGGGGGATATGAGTTGCTTACTTAAAGATTGATGAATGAAAAAATAAAACAAAGACAAAAATCATCTGGAAATTCAATAGTTGCACCTCCATATCCACCATCACGCCATGAAAAGTGGAAGAGAGACCGACAAAAGCCATCAGGAGATTACTCATTAGAAGATGCTCGTGTCATTGCAGAAAAATTTGTAAGTAATTGTGTAATCAGTTATTGATTTAAACTAATAGTCATTGGTGATTTTGTTCTTGTAAATGATTGGTTGTTGGAATTTAAGTGTGAGTAACTAATACTACATTGATTAGATATGAGCTAAATGAATGATATATATTGATTAGATAACCTTAATTGTGTTTATATTGAATCCAAGGTAACACAAGTAGTTCAAGTAATCAACGGTGGTGGTTTCATAAACTAGCCCTGTTTGAAATGGTTCAGATGTTGTTATTTCCCCTGCTCCATAGTCATAAGGTTTTGCAACTGACCATGAATCCGTGGTAATTGGAGCATTCATATTGTTAATTTGATTTGCTGCATTTGGAAAAAATATGCCAGCAGGTGTTATTTTTTCATTCCTCTATTTATAATAGCATGTAGAATAAATACAATAAATATTAATTTATATGATTTTCTAATTCAATTCTTAATATGGAACCTTTGTATTTATAAATTATATCTTGTAGTGTGTGTTTGTTGCATGTCGTGTTCTATATAGCCTTTATTTTGAATTTGGTTTCAAGTGTTACAATGATAGTAAGAGAATATCAAGTGTCTCGTTTACTCCGCTTCTTGGCTTCACTATATAGGATAACTCCAATGATAGTAAGAAAATATCCTAACATTCTTGTTATTGATACAGGATTTCGAAATATCATAATGGAGATAACAACTTCAAATAGAGGAGCTTACTAATGTGATTAAAAATAAAGTGTTGTTGGAGCTATCACAACAAAACCCAAATTTGTTCATGAAGGAAAGTTGTTCTGTTGAACTACCTATACCAGAGGATAAGGATGATGATATTCCAAAACAGTGTAAATTGTATGTTGATAATAATGATTCTGTAGTGACATATGCTGATGCGTACAAGTTAAAGTCCACCTTACACAATCGGTTGTTAGATAATGATATGGTTAAGGTGTTGGTTACCAAGGTTTTAGATGCAAATGTTCAAGTACCTATACCCAGTGATGAGGTGACAACAATTGGTCATGCTTAAAATACTTTTATTCAATGGCCAAAAATACTTTTGCGGCTTGTTTCTGATAAGGTATTCATTACATATGTCATTTTCTATTTACACTTGAAATATTTTAAATGACTAATAATTTATCTTTATTTATTTAGGAGGTTGACATATTTATGAAAGTTGACATTCCACTCAAAGAATCTGAATCTCAACTAGATTGTATTCAACAATTGTTGTTAAAGTCGATGAGTATATCATTGTCTATAGAGCTAAAATTGAAACATGAGACAAGTGAAGTGTTTGTTCTTGAACAAACCGATATAGTAGAGTTGTGTATGGGTAATCGAGAGCTATGCATCACTATTTTACAAATATAGTTGACATAAGTACATTTAATTTGTAAAATTAGTCAAAAAATTAATTTCATTTATAACAAATAGTTATTTTAATTTATTTATTTTAATATCTTAGATATATGCATCGCCTTTGTATTGACTTGGGCAAGAGTGGCGTGTATGGATTCATTGATCCATGTTTCATTCAGAGTGAATATGATTTTATTGGGGCTCAAAAACACATACAAAATAAGTTGCAGCAGGATCAAAAAGAATGTTATTTGTTACCTTCTCTCAACAAGTAAAATTTTATTATAATTTATCCAGTACAAGTTTATAACATAAATGTACTTAACACTTTTAACTTTTATTTATTTTAATATCTTAGATATATGCATCGCCTTTGTATTGACTTGGGCAAAAGTGGCATGTATGGATTCATTGATCCATGTTTCATTCAGAGTGAATATGATTCTATTGGGGCTCAAAAACACATACAAAATAAGTTACAGCAGGATCAAAAAGAGTGTTATTTGTTACCTTATCTCAACAAGTAAGTAAAATTTTATATAATTTATCCATTACAAGTTTATAACATAAATGTACTTAACACTTTTAACTTTTATTTATTTTAATATCTTAGATATATGCGTCGCCTTTGTATTGACTTGGGCAAGAGTGGCGTGTATGGATTCATTGATCCATGTTTCATTAAGAGTGAATATGATTCTATTGGGGTTCAAAAATACATACAAAATAAGTTGCAGTAGGATCAAAAATAGTGTTATTGTTACCTTATCTCAACAAGTAAGTAAAATTTTATTATAATTTATCCATTACAAGTTTAAAACATAAATGTACTTAACACTTTTAACTTTTTGCACAATGTAGTTGTCATTGGCAATTGCTCGTTATTTGTCTTAGGAAGAATACTATAGTCTTCCTATGTTCGTTGGGATGGAAACCAAATAAAAATATCATGCACATCGTCGATTTGTAAGTGTTTATTGTATTTCCGGTATACGTATTTCAAATGCACATTTAGATCTTTTTAGAAATGACTATGTTGGCCTTCTACAAACTCAATAAAACATTATTGTGTTGGCACAAAATGGAAATGCTAAGGCACATGCAAATGGACAAAATTTGAGTTTTTAGATTTTTTGCTTTTGTGAGAGATATATTTCGAACATGCTTGATGGCACAACATTATTGTATATCAACACTTTTTTAAGAGGCTTATGGCTTTAAAGGTATTGAACAATATAATAATATAATTCATCTCTATGTGGTTTATCTGCTACAATAATTTGTTTTTCCTTTGTTGATTTTATTTATTGGCGCTTTGCAGTTAGTTATAAGTCTATAACAATAGGAAAATGATACAAATTCAAAGAAATTAAATAAATTTTGCTAATGAGTGTTTATAAACTTTAATTGATAAATTTTACTTTTATTTGTTGACTAGTGTTTTAGGATGTCAAATAGGAAATTTGTTGTTGAGTGTAGTTTTCCTGTTTGGTCATTTCTTCCAAAGCTAAGGAAGCTCAAAAAGGGAAAAATCTTGTGAAAACCATTTCCCGATTTGTAAGTGTCTAGTACAATTTTAATAAATATTTTATTTTTTTTAGAGCTTTGGATGAATATAATATGTTACGAAGATTAAGAAAGAATAAGCCCACATGGAGCATTCCCACTTTAAGTTGTTTAGATTATATAAATAGAATTTCAATTATAATTTATATGTTTCTATCTATATAATATTTACTCACTATATTTTTTATATAATATTCAATTTTAGTGCCAAAGACAACCTAAAGGTTATGAGTGTGGTTACTACATTATGATACATATGTTGAACATTGTATCTAGTGGTCTTGTTGATTCATGGATGCGGGTATGTGATAGATTTTTTCAAAGTTAGTATTAATTAACTACTTATGATTTTTATGGTCACATGATTTAGATAATCTTGTTATTTCAATATTTATATTTCAGATATTTGGGGACTCAAAATCATTCGAAGATGAAGAAATGATGAATGTCCGACAAGGTTGCGCAAACTTGATTCTTGAACTAATAGAAAATATTTGAAGCACTTGTATCATTTTAGTATCTTTAGACTGTTAATAGAAGATAATGTTTTTTTTTTAACAAGTAGTGAACATTATGTAGCTCTAAATTTGATAACTTTGATTTTGTAAAATATTATGACTCATTGTCATTGATTTTTAAATATAAAGCTTCGTATGATGTTTTGTGTTTTATGGTTGAATGGGAAAGTCTAGTTAATAGGATAATATGTGAAATTATGATGATGGATATATAAGGGGTAAAAGTTATGAAGAAAAAAAATTAAAAAGTTAATTATTTAAATCGATTGACTCATCGATAAAATAAACAATTTTGAATTTGACTTATTATATTGGTTCAAATTTAATCATGTAATAAATCAATTTTGAGTTTGACTTGTTATATTGGTTCAAATTTAATCGATCTAATAAATTAATTTTGAATTTGACTTGTTATGTTGGTTCAAATTTAACCGATCTAATAAATCATTCTTGAATTTGACTTGTTATATTGGTTCAAATTCAACTGATCTAATAAATCTTTTTTGAATGTGACTTATTACCTCTATCATTTTAGCTGATTTAATAATTAACTATTTATTACAACATTTGATGTTAGATCGACCAAGAAATCGATCTAACAAGTACATAGTAACCGATCTAACAAAGTTTAATTTCACTGATAGCAAAACATAAATACTTGATAAAATGAATCAATAAAGTACATAACTCTCTAATTAAAACTTTATTCAATTAGATAAATATTTACTTGTTAGAGAATCATTCACACACAATTGATATTCAATTTAGATAAACAAATTTTACAATAAATAGTTTACCTAACGACAAAGTAATTCAATTTAATGAACAAATCAATCAAAATTCTACTAAATTTCAAACTTATGATTTTTACCTTAGAATAGAATTAACATACCTAGGTAAAAATAAGACTTTTATCAAATCAAAATTTTATACAACAAAACTTCAATTGATATGTAGATAAAATTTTCACTCAACGATTATTTGATTTTGTTCACCTTTGAAAACCAAGTTTCTATATGAAAAAGTTTAAGTGTCAAGAATGCAAAAAAAAAAAAAAAAAAAAAAAAAAAAAAAAAAAAAAAAAAAAAAAAATGAACCTCAATCAAAAATATAAAAATTCTTATCAAAGATCCACAAAACTACATCAATGAAAATTATAGAAATTAAAGAGATTAAGATTAAAAAAACTGATGTCGGATTTTTATATTAGTTCAACCATTTTTATCTTCGTTTGTTGTCTACTCTAGTCCTCTCACAATATGTGATAAAGTTGCTTCTATTTTCAATATAATTGAATGAATATTTTGATTACAACCAAAAACTCCTTTGCTCTATGATTCTGACACTATATGAACAATATGCCTTCAATTTCTGTTGAATCTTGAAAACTCCAAAATTTTAAATCCTTCAAAAGTTTGATCTTGATCTACAAATTAAAATAACAATAATTCAATCTTGAATCTTCAATCCTAGATGAATTTTCCCCTTCACAGCTTGAAGATCTGAAACCTAAAACCCTATAATCCCTGTCAAGTTGAAAATAACTCAATTGTTTTCCTTCGACAGTTTGCAATTGAAATCCCTTCATTTCTCTATAAACGAGAACCCTGCAACATTGAATCCTATCTAAGCCTCTCCAAAACAATAACTCATATTAAAGAATAAAAGAGCTATCAAAAGGACTTTGCGATGAATGAATTTTAGAGAGAACGATGAATATTTCATATGTTACGAGGGATTGGATGAGAGTTTTATATAAATGGCAAATGAGAAAATCAATTACGGTGTATTAACAAATAAAAATATGTGTCTAATTTGAATCAAGTTAGTATGTTGATTTGAATCATGATTGAAATCAATATAATTTTAATTCAAACTGAATCAATTCTGTATGTATAATTCAAATGCTTAATTGCAATTTTAGTCCCCCTGTTTTAGCTGAATCACGAAAGTAGTCCCCTTATTTTATTTATCCTCAGTTTTGGTCCCTCAAACATAATTTTAGTAAAAAATTTGATGAAATATCATTTTTTTAAGCCACATCATACAATTTATGTTCATAGATTTCAGGTACAATTGTTGCACTATTAGATCTTGAGGCATAGTGTAGCTTAAATAAGTGCAAAAAATTGATGTTTCATCAAGTTTTTTACTAAAATTCTGTTTAGGGGACCAAAACTGTGAAAGAACAAAATAGGGGGACTACTTTCGTGATTTAGTTAAAATAGAGGGACTAAAATTGCAATTAAGCCTAATTCAAATTAGGTCAGTATGTTGATTTGAATCAACATTTCTCAATTCAAAGTTTATTTGAATCAACATTTCTCAATTCAAAGTTTATTTGAATCACATCACTATATTTACCTCAAAAAAGCCGAAACTAAATAATTATTTGAATCACATAGTCAAAATATTTAAAAATTGTGATTTTAATGCATTTTTGAAACTCAATATTTTTCAAAGATTAAAATGACTTAATTTTATTTATTTTGACAGAAAAATAAACTTTATTCTCACTAAAATAAAATAGTACCATCTAATCTAATAATTAAGAAAACAAAAAACATTTTAACGATACACATAAACATTTCATAAGCCAATGAAAAACAACTAAACCAAAACCTTACTCCTAGCAATGAAACTAATTTCTTCCACTATCCAATGATCAAGAATAATGTGAGATCACAATCTTTAATGTCATCTACTTTCGGAAAAAAAAAAATATTTGCTAGTGTCCGCTATAGACTATAGGTGGCCTATGACGTTACTAATCCAACCACGTGTTGACAAGTCATTTGCAAGATTAAGAAGTTGTTGAAAACGAAAAATATCACACTACGATGACAAACAAACTAACTTGACATTTAGATGACAAAATCATAGATAAAATACAGAAAAAAAAAAAATATATATATATATATATATATATATATATGAAAAACCACTTATTTAAATAAAAGAAAATAATAAAATAACTTAGACGGTGATTACAAACCTAAAAAATGTCCTAAACCACCCTACTCACTTATTTAAAACTAGAGTGTTTTTTAAGGAGGCAACAATAGCTATGTCCCGACTTACGGTAATCTTTAATGTCTACATAAAAATTGATTTAAATGCATGTTTAAAAGTTAATTTTCTCATATATTAAGATTTTAGGAATTATTGAGAGAAACTTATTTTCATCATTTACTCTAAACGTAGTTTTGACTTCCATCCAAATAAACTAAATCTATATGCTAGAAAACATACACTCACAAGTTACTCCATATCCCAGACACTACATTTTATATATTCCTGCGCCAAATTGAACTATTTCTTAATATCCCAAAAACACATATCCTTATCCTTGAGCCAAAACCCTCCTTACCCTCAGCACCATTTATTTAGTAAAGCTAGATTAATGTCACTCACCTTTCTCAAACCCAACTCATCTTCTTTATTTTTCCATACTTATATAATCTCTTTTAACCCAATTTATTTTCCTTAGCTTCCGTACTTATAATCACTAGTGCAAGTTAATTATAATTTTTATTATTTCCATACTTATATAATCACTAGTACTTATAATTTTTCCATACTTATATAATCATAATAGATACAAGTTAATTATATTAATATATCTACGCATAAAAAGATAGACGAAAAAATTATGTACCTTTTCAATCAATAAAAGAAAGAACTAGTACCAGAGAAGCGAGATTTGTAGAGAATGAACTGCTTTCATTGGTATCTAGAGTTTTCAATGTTAGGTTAACCTTCTAATTAGACAACTATTAAATACTAAAATGGATAACGGAAAATACTAATCCAGTTAGTCGTTATGCCAACGAAATTTAAATCTCATAAATGTCATAAAATATTCACAGGTCTAAAGATAATTACAAATCAACAAATACTATGTCCTTAAGTCATAGCTCAACTGACAAATACTGATATTGTTAGGTCGAACGAATCTAGAAGGACTCAGTTGTATGAGTTAATTAGGGTAGAATTTATCATTTCTTCTAAGACAAAAAAAATCAAATATTGATATTATATTTGTATTTACATATTTATGACTTCGCCAAATATAAAATTCAGATAAAAAATAAACACAATTTCGTTTATTGATATTAAAAGAATTTTTATATAAATATCATAATAACATAACGAGACTTAATTTCAGAAGTCCTAAGAAAATACTAAAAACATAAGCAATTAAAATAATTAATAAATCATAACACTAAACAGAATATTATAGCTAATAATTCATGGACTGCACCCTCTTTGTTGACTGGTTCATTCATCCTTCCTCCAACTTCACAGAGAAGTATGGGATTAATGGGCTAGATGCATGTCGGATCGCTCAAATTGTTAGACTCTTTTATGGTGAAAGTCTTTTATAATATAATATATATTATATTGAAATAAAAAAATTACCATTATGAATATTACATATTATTTATTAAAAAAATAACTTATTTTATTTTTTAGAAAAAATACTAAAAATAATTGAATAAATAATGAAAAAAATTTATATTTAAAACTATCAATTGATACTTACTAAATAAACAATTTGAATTTTAATAAAAAAATTATTATAATCAAATAATTCTATTTAATTTATTAGAATGTAAATAAAGATATAATATATATATATATATATATATATATATATTATATGTAAATGGTAAAACTATCCTTGTAAGCAAATTATATTTATTTTAAAATTTCAATTAATTTTATATTTAAATAATTTTGAATACTAATTTATTAAATTATATAAAATGACAAAACTACTCTTGTGATAAAATCATAAATATTTTTAAATTAAGTATTAATATTTTATTTTTAAGTTTAATATCAAATTCTATGAATTATTTTTGTATTTATATTTGATTAGATTTACATTTTTATATTTTAGATTATATTTTATAAAAAAAAATTATATTTATATATCATTATATTTCAATTATATATTTTAAATTATATTTATATAGGTAATTGATTAATTTACTTATTTTATCTTATTCTAGTGGTTTCTAACTCAACTCATATCAGGATATAAATTTTGACTAGAGAGACATGATATGATAAAATTATGGATTAAATTATCATATTATATTAGTTCATCAAACATTAGATCCAAATAAGATATGATAATTT